>NC_064810.1:124723373-124758684 GCF_023721935.1 Panthera uncia | reverse complement strand
TTTCCTTTCCTTTCCTTTCCTTTCCTTTCCTTTCCTTTCCTTTCCTTCCTATACTGCTATTTTCTTAATAAATATAAAAGTGGGGAAAGTGGGAAGAAAAAGGAGGCAAAGAATATTTGAATTAGAAAGATCTTACTCTTAGCTTTGATTAGACTCATTTACCAACCCTATGACTCCAAGGAGTGATGTGATGAAAAGTCATGAATTTTGTGTTAGACTCAAGAGGGAACCCAGTCCTCCATCACTAAGCAGGCTAGGGAGCTTCATGTCCCACAGGCCTTGTGATAAGTCAATGAGATAGTGTTTCTAAGGTACCCAGCACACAAGAGGAACTCTGAGCTTCACCTTCCACATCTGTAAAATTAAATATATTTATGCTTATGCTGTCTAAACATTAACTTATTTAAACCATATGGGAAGCTACTTTTTAAACTATAAAATTATATACCAACACTGTTTTTACTGACCTAGATAAGACTAGATTTTGGAAAAGGAAAGCAAGGTGGCCATTCAAAGGTGGTCCTTTGCTGAGTCACAGTATCTGAAAAGTCTGCCAATGCATCTGGCCCTCTCAGTATCAGAATACCCTTGAGGCATAAGGACGTTTTATTACAATGCAGCTTCTCCATGGAGCAGAGAGGCAAATGGATGGTCATATTTTGAGTATTTACCCCTGTAACGAATTTGAGAAGAAACCCTTTTTGATCTAGAAATAAGATTCTTCATTCCTGGGATGGAGACCTGAAGATATGTGAGTTCCCTGCAGGCACAGGAATTGGTGAAAAGTCACCAAGACAGTTTGGCTTGAAGGATCCCCTTTTGGCCTCTTGTATCCTAACATGTGTGTAATTACGGTTTCAGAAGAAGAAATAAAGTAGAGAACATTTCTGTTACTTCTGAAAGTTTCTTCATGCCCCTTTCTAGTCAACTCCCTCCTCTCCCCCAACCAGAGACAACCACAATTCAACTTCCATTACCATAGCTTAGCTTTGCCTATTCTTTTTAAAAAATGTTTAATGTTTGTTTATTTTTGAGAGAGAGAGACAGAGACAGAGATAGAATGTGAGCGGAGGAGGGACAGACAGAGGGAGACACAGAATCCAAAGCAGGCTCCAGGCTCTGAGCTGTCAGTACAGAGCCCAACATGGGACTTGAACTTGTAAACCATGAGATCATGACCTGAGACAAAGTCAGACACAACCGACTGAGCCACCCAGGTGCCTCTAGATTTGCTTATTCTTAAACTACATAAAAATGAGACCATGTAGTAAGTACTCTTTTGACTCTGTCTTCTTTTCCCCAATGTTTTTGAGATTCATCCGTGTTTTTGTACTTGTAAGTAGCTTATTCTTTTTTGTTGCTGAGTAGTATTCTATATTAATAGGCCACAGTTTTTTCTTTGATTTTCCTATTTATAACAAAGACTCACAACGAACTCCAAATGAAGGGAGATTCCTCAATCTGATAAAGCGTATTTATAGCAAATCTATAACTAACATGTGCTTCCTCATTCTGGCCAATTGATTCTGCCTCAGTTTGTTTAGGCTGCTATAACAAAATACTATAGACTGGCCAGCTTAAACAACATAGTTCTAGAGGTTGGGTGCCCACAGTCTGGGTGCCAGATAGCCGTCTTCTTGCTGTGTTCTCATACAGTGGAGAGATAGAGACAGAGCTCTCTGGTTTCTTTTCATAATCCTGTTATGAAAATCCCACCTTCAAGTTGTCATGTAAACCTAATTATCTCCCAAAGGTGTCATATCCTAAAACAATCACATTTGGGTTAAGGCCTCAACATACGAATTTTGGGAGTATACAAACATTCAGAACATAACATTCTGCTCCCATTCCCCCCCCCCAATTCATGTCCTTCTTGCATGCAAAATACATATATTCCATCCCAATAGTCTCAAAGTCATAATTCACTCCAGCATCAACTCTAAAGTCTGAAGTCTTGTTAAATGCCATCTAAGTCATATATGGGTGACACTTGAGGTAAAATCTTTCCTGAGGCAAATTCTTCTCCATCTGTGAACGTACATAACTGAACAAGTTATGGGTTTCCAAAATTCAATAATGGAACAGGCATATGATAGACCTTCTCTTTCCAAAAGGGAGAAATAGGAAGGAGAAAAGGGGTGACAGGTTCCAAGCAAGTCCTAAAGTTAACAAGGCAAATTCCATGAGATCTTAGGGCTTGAGAATAATTCTTTTTGGTTGATGCTTTGCCCTCCAGGCCCTGGGGTGACAGCAGCAGCCCCACAGCTTGGCAAGGTGGCCCCATTCCTTCAGCTCCGTGGGCTGCTATCCACAAAGCTCTCTGCAGTGGCTCTGCCCATGAGGTGCTGACCCTCCAAATCAGAGAGGTGGCCCCACCCTTTGAACACAGTAGGACCTAGCCCTGTCCCCTGAGCCGGAAGTGGGAACGGCAGCTCTGATGATCTCTCAGTCACCTTTGGTGTCATTCTTTCCTTTCCATGAGAAACAGCACATGTTTGCAGCCTGCCTTCATTTCATTTTATTTTCCGTTTCTTTTATTTCCAGCTTGCAGTGTTTCTGCCGGTAAAATACCTGTCTCTACTCCTGGCTTCTGTTGAGATGGCTGATTATGTCCTTGGTTCACACTCACACTAATCTCCAGTGTTAGCCACACCCTTGACGTTCTCTTCCAAACACACTTTCTCATTTTTTGGCAGTATGGATAGGCTGAGAATTTTCCAAATATTTAAGTTCTGGTTCCTTTTTTTTTTTTTTCCAAAAAAGAAAATCTTAATTCTTTAATCAAGATTTAATTATCAAGCCTCTTTGTGATTTCATTTCACAAAAAATTCCTTCTTCAACTTTTTTTTTTTTTTTTTTGCACTTTACTATGAGCAGTTAGGAGGGGCCAAGCCTTTCCTTCTTCAACGTTTTGTTTAGAAATGTCCTCAGTTATGGGCAGCTGGGAGGCTCAGTCAGTGGAGCATCCGACTCTTGATTTCAGCTCAGGTCATGATCCTAGGGTTGTGGAATGGAGCCCCATGTTGGGCTCCATGCTGAGCATGGAGCCTTGTTGGGATTCTCTCTCCCCTGCCTTTTTACCCCTGTTCCCCACTCACCCTCTCTCTCTCTCTATCAAAGGAAAGAAAAGAAAGAAAGAAAGAAAGAAAGAAAGAAAGAAAGAAAGAAAGAAAGAAAGAAAGAAAAGAAAGACATCCCTTCAGCTCAATACCCAGTTTTATTGCTCACAAGTTCTACATGCTACAAAACACAAGAACATGAACACAATCCAGCCAAGTTCTTTGCCATGCTACGATGAGGATCGCCTTTGCTCCAGTGTCCAATTACTCATCTGCATCTGAGCCCTCATCAAGATGGCCTTCAATGTCCATATTTCTACCAACATTCTGTACATGATTCCTTATGTATTCTCTAGGAAGTTGGAAGTTTTCTCTACAGCTTTCCTCTTCTTTTTCTGAGCTCTCACCAGCATGCACCTCAAAACTCTCCCAGCTTCTGCCCATCACCCAATTCCCAAGCTGCATTTCTAGGTATTTGGTACAGCAGCCTCTCAATTCTCACTGCCACTTATTGTTTTAGTCCACTCAGGCTGAGCTATTATGACAAAATACTATAGACTAGGGTGTTTAAAAACAGACATTTATTTCTCACACCTGGAGGCTGGGGAGTCCAAGGTGTTAGCACATTTGGTTCCTGATGAGAGCTTGCTTCCTGTCTTGTAAGACAGCTGCCTTCTCCCTATGTGCCCATATGCACATGGAAAGAGAGAGAGGACCTTGAGTGGGGCCCACACTTTGCTTCCTTCATCAGATCAGTCCCTCATAGGGAGAATCTCACTCTTACTCGCTGTCTAGCAGCTTTCTCTGGAGAAGCTCTCTCCCCACTATGCAGTCCTCAGTTCTGAGCCAGGCTTTCTCTTCAGACTTCTCCATCCCAGGGTGTCACCCCTACTCCAGGAGACACAGGACAGGAGCTTTTGGTGGTTCTAATGCCTCCATCTCTTAGGTTAAGGGGAGAGGGAAACACTCTCTTCCTTCTCCCACAGACAGGCAAGGGGCCATACCACACTACTCCAACCACTCTTGACAAAGAAATTCCCTCTTCTGACCTCTCCAGACTTAACTCGTTTTAAAGCTGCAGGTGGGTAATCAGCTAAAACTATCACCCTGCTTTGGAAAATGGGGCTACTTGGTGCTTACCACATTGGTATTGGGTCCAGTCAAAACTGAGTTATAAAGACCCTCATTTTAATAAACTTATGTGTTAAGCCTTGATAAAGTTGGATGGTGGTTCAGATGCTCATCTTATTATTTTCTATTGCTTTTCCTGTTTTTAATATTTCCCAATAAAATTTGATTTTAAAGATGAAGGTCAAACATTTTTAACCCCTGATCATCATTGAGTGGTCAAACAAGACCTCTCCAGGGAGGCAGTATTTTAGCAGAGAACTGAATGAAATGAGAGGTAGGAAGATTGTCAAAAGCCAAAGGGAGAGCAAGTACTAAGGATTGAAGTCATTAATAAATCCAGCAGGCTCCAAAATAGAAAGAAGATCTCTCAGGCTAAAATGGAGTGAGTGAAAGGCAAAATAACAGATGATACCAGAGAGATAGGCAGGGGCCAGTTCCTGCCAGTCCTTGCTGGCCATGACGGAGTCTAGATTTCATCCTACATATATAGGAAGATGTGAAGGGTTTTGCACAGGAACATAACATAACATAATTCACACTTTATAAGACCCCTCCGGCTACTTTGTAGAGAGAGCCTCTCCTCAGTAAGAGTGCGCTCAGGGGACCATTTGCAGTGATGTTAGAGAGATATGGGGTGTGCCACAGGCTGCGTGGGCCTTTTTCTTCCTGGGTTTACAAGGAGGCTACATTTCTCAGTGTGTTTGGCTGTTAAGAGTGGCCATTTTCTTCTTTTCTTGCCAGTGAAATGTGCATAGAAGTGATGTGCTTCACTTCTGGGCCAAGGTGGTTAGGAAGCAGCATGTTGTCTCCTGCTTCTCTTTGCTCATCTGCTCTAAGAATGGCATCTGAAGACTTGGGGATGGTGGGGCCATGACATGGAAATGGCCTGGGTTCCTAAAGCCTCCATGGACCAAAGTTTCTTGCCAATCATAAACATGTGTGTTAAGCAATACGTGGGAGATATAAGCTTTAATTGTGTGAAACCACTAAAATCAGGAGGTTTATGAGCTGTAGCAGTTAGTGTTCACCTAACTAAGAAAAGATGTTATAGTGAGGTTGATGGAAAGTGATCAAATTTAGAATACAGGTAATTTTGAAAGTAGGTATTATTCAAAGGCTATCCAGAGACTGTTCTAGGCAATGTGAACATTTGGGCTCTAATCTTCATAAGACCTCCAAAAAAAAGATATTATTGTCCCACTTTTACCATTGATGAAATAAGGCCCAGCAAAGTTAAATAATTCACGTGGGGTCACATAGCTAATAAGTGGCCAAACCAGGATTAGAATTCCAGTACCATGTATCTCTTGTGCTACTCTACCACCCAGTATGTTAACATCGGTGATGCCTTTATGGAGAATATGAAATAAAGAAACTGAAGTGCTCCAGATATGCTGGTTGTTGTTATCATTCTGGAGAAGGAGGTGAGGCAGCCGGAAAAGGAAGTTTCTTATGTGCACCACCCTGGACAAGGCTTGTGCTGGGCCTCTGCTGGCATATAAGGTCTGCTTTATGCATCAAAGACATTCAGACTGGAGGACAATCCCCCAACCAGACGAAAGAGAGCTTAATTCAACCACTGGAGTTGAAGCTCATGATTCTGTAAGCGCAAGCAATGTAATAACACCTGTATGCTAAGCTGTACTGTGACAATTATTCCCTCCCTCTCCATCCAGGCCATGGTTCCCAAAAGGCAAAGTATAGAATTCCCTACCCCACTGATTCTAGGTTTGGCCAAGAGACTTGATTGGCTAATAAAATGAGAGTGTAGATATGATATAGGTCTTGTCTGAGCAGAAGTTTAAATATTCTTGGGGGATTTGGTTCTGCCTTTTTTGTTCCTACCTTCCACCATGAGAATGGCCTAAGAGTAGCTGCCTCTTCATTCTGGATGTGGAGCCCAGCTCAGTCCAGCCCAGCAGAGGCCAGCAAAACTATACCAACATGCAGCCTTCATGTAAAATCAGTAAGAAATAAGTGGTTGATGGTCCTAGGTCCCTGACAAATTGGGGCTTTTTGCTAACTAATACAACATCTCACATGCATAATGAGGGCTTTCCCAAATACTACCTTCCTGAGCTAATACTTGGGTACCTGTGTGTGGTGGCTGGGGGGGGGGGGTGTTTGGGGTAGGGGAGGGGCTAGCCCAGGCTTCATTTTCCTCATGATCAAGTGAAGAAACTGAGACTGAGAGCAACTGGAGGGAGTCTCATGTCATACAGAATTCCAAGCCAGGCCTCAGCATTGTAAATACCTCACAGCGTCCTTACCACACCAAGCCTCGCTCATCCTCTGGATGACATACATAAAAATCTGAGGTGTGGCAAAATTCCCTGGGGATCCAGCTAACAAGGTAGATTCCCAACCCCCATCCTGACAACCATGAGCCCCTTTGCTCCTGGGGTGAGTCTCAGATGCCCATATTCTTAAGAGATGATAAAGAGCCCCAGAAAAGGCCCTGGTCTGTCAATCAGATAAAACCATGTGCAGCCACACCTCTGCTCCTCATTAGCTGTGACCGTAAGGCAAGTCACTTAACCTTTTATCAAAAATTGCAATAAGAATATTTGAACTCTCTGCTTTTTAGAGCTCTTGTAAGAACCAAATGAAGTAATTAATAGGTGTGAACGTGCACTGCCTGCGGCAAAGTGATGTAAAAGGGGAAGCGACTGGGTGCATCTTGGGCCCTTAGAGATGCTGCTGAGAAGCAATCACCAATTTCTCTCCCTTTAAGGTCAGTGCCCTGACGTGACTCACCTTGCTGGTATTTGCAGCCAGAGTGGCAGCTTCACCAGGTCCGAAGGGCCTCCGGTGCTCCTCCCAGCTGGCCAGGGAGTGGAAATACTGATGAGTACCATGTCCAGGGGACTTATTTGGGAGCCTGGAAAAGATCAACAAAAAAATACCTGAAATAATGGGTCTGAAGGTGCCAGACCAGCTCAGCAGGTTACAAAATCATTAACTGAGAGACTGAAATGGACTCATGTCTGTTTCCTCATTAATCATTTCAGCTTCTTCTTTGGTTTCTGAGAAGCCCTCAGAGCAGGAGTGGTGGGAGCAAATCTTGAGGGGAAGAGATGCTCCTCCTGCCTGCACGGGGACTGGGAGCAAACTTAAGCATTCCACGGTTCATATCCCCAGTTGTCCAAGTGGGGACACTGAGGCCCTGGTCGGGTGAAGTGTCTGCCCAAAGTCACACAGCTAACCCAATCTTCTCATTCCACTGCATGCTGCTCAAGGTCAGCACCCTGCCCTCTGGAGCACACTTCTGAGAAGGTGTGTGTGTGTGTGTGTGTGTGTGTGTGTGTGTGCATGCACCTATGTGAGTGTGTTTGTGTGTATGAGCATGTACCTGTGTGTGGATGTGAGTGTGCACCTGTGTGTGTTGTGTGTGTTTGTATGTGTGAGTAGGTTTATGTATGTGAACCTGTGTGTGAGTGTTGTGTGTGAGAGTACACTTGTGTGTGTGAATATGTGTGAGTGGATGTGAGAGCATGCTGTAGTTGTAAGAAGGTGTGCCTTGCGTGTGTGGGGTGTGAGTGTTACGGGGAAAGCTCCGTGGATGATGGTGCAGGGGCAGAAGGGAGACTAAGCCCAGGGTGAGAGGCATCACTCTTCCCAGGGGCACATGTCCTCTTCCATGGACCACTGCCTGAGTTGCTTGCAGTGGTCGTTAGCAGCTGTCAAAGCTTTTTGCACATAATGTTAACTGTAAGTAACATCCGATTTTTTTACTCCATGTTTCATAGCCTTCCTATCTTCCATTCTCTCTGCCTCTACTACTTTACTAAAACCATACAGACAGCTCTGAACTTGTGCAATACATCACCCCCTACCCTCCAGTGAATGGACAAAGGGTGGCAACCCACGGGGAGAGAAGAGTAGTAGCCGAGGAACCACAAAGCCCACCCAGAGATGATCCGCACCCAGGGCTTATATGGAAAATGTAAAGTTTTGACATATTTTCAAATTATTCTTTCTAATCTCACAAGTTTAAAATGGAAATGTTGGCAGGTCCCAGAAAATTAGTAACTTGGATATATGAAAAGTACTATGTAGCTCCGCTGAACACATGCTCTGGCATATTTAAGCTATTTTTTAAATTTTGGAAAGGCCAAAAGAGTTTGGCTTCTTCAAGAAAAGGGCTGTCAGAAGAAGGCTGCACAATCCTGCACGCTGCAGGCTCCGGGGCTCAGTGTGTCTTTAGTGTGTCTGAGGGGTCTATTCATCAGAAAAGGCAGGGCAGGGGAGTGGAGTGAGCTGGGCAGGGGGTGGCCAGCAGAGACTTCCTGTGTCAGTGACTCAGTCCTCAGGTAACCACAACCTGATTGGAAGGGAACCAGACTGTGAACCACAGGGGCTTTTCATTTTCTTTGTGCTCTGACCACAAAAGGAAAGGAAACAAAAAGTCAATTGTCTCTTAGAGGGACTTGGGGAGAGATAAGGAAGGAGCAACCCCAAGCAAAAGCTAAGCCAAAAGGATCTGGGGTGTCAGAGGTTCATGGACAGGCTGGAGCTGGAAAGAGTGTTAAAAGGATTTCTGGAGGATAAGAGGAAACCTCAGGTCAAGCGGCAATTAATGACAGCTCCCACTCAGAGGCACCAATCTGTGCCTCACCGTTCTGTTTCTTTCTAGACCCCACTGAAACCTTGAACTTACCTCCTACACAGTAAAGTTAATTAGTGCATATCATTTTTTTTTTAACTTTTCTTTTATAGAAGGATCATGACTGACTGGATCATAAGCACTTTAGTGCGATATCAACTATTTACACCTAGAGAAGAGGGATCCACTATACTCCCTCAGTCCACAGCTGAACCTGCCCTATGTCACCCTTGATGAGTAGCTGCTCAATAGTAAAGGTCCTCATGGTAGGAAAGATGTGTTAGAAATAAGACAGGCGGCAGGTCACGCAGAATTGCCTTTCAGAGCTGTAATTCCATCCCCTCCCATGCCTCTGGAAAAAGAGTCAAATATGAATGAGAGTCGTATCATTATAGAAATAACTCTCAAACTATGGGTGAGAGGTGGGTACACGAATCATTTTTAGTTATTACAGGTGTGGTCACGTATCCTTGTGCTGTGACCTCAAGCTGAAAACCATGGGTTTAGATAAATGAGAGAGAAAGTAGTGCAAGGGGGAAAGCTTCCAGGTCTTCAGGGCCTGTTGAGATCTCGGGCTCCATGTCCCGAAGATACAGGGACATCTCTGGGACCCCTCCCTGCCAGCCTCGAGGATGCTCTGACACCTTCTCAAGCAGGAGGAAAACCGCAGTTACAGGATTTCGCTTGGATTCTCTTCATTGTCTAGGTACGCTAACTCACAAAATGCTTCTGCTATTAATTTAGAATATTCTCCATCTCACAGCAAAACCCATCCCATTCATACCAACACCAGGACAGTTGTCCAGATGCTAGGACCTTCTGAAATCTTCTTCATTTTTAGCAAATTTGAGAAGGCACATATGCTTTATTCCCTACCCAAACAGACACTGACTATTTTAGGACATTTCTGACCAATGTTTTAGTTTGGCAATATCCTGATTTAGAAAAAAAAAAAAATTGTATGCGAAGTTAGTTATTTCTTTTTCTATGTTCCCCAGCTATTTTGTATAATTCACTGTTATGGAATTTACCAAACAGGATTTCACTAAAAATTTATTTACTAAAAAATTATTTATCTAATTTGTCTTTCTGTCCCTTGCCCAGGTGATGACCCCTTTGGAGAATAGAATCATGTCTTATTCATATTTCTGCATACTCCTCACCAAAAGGCCTGCATATAGAAGTCGATCAATAAATGTTTGGTTTCAGATGGATAGATGGATGGATGGACAGATGAACAGGTGTATGGACATATAAGTACAATATTATCTGTGTCTCAAAATATATGGATGTGATCTGCTTCCCATAATGAAAGAGGGCCTATAATTTAATAGCAAAGTCTGTATAGCCCTAGGTTTCCAATTAGAAAATTCACTGCTATGGGGTCAGCAGGCAGCAGCCTAGAAATGGTCTTTACTGGGGCAGATTGTGGTCTGTCCAGGACTGTGATCCCTTCTCAGGGCTCATGCAACTGCAAGGAGTTGAAAGCCTGAACGAAGTCTCAGGTGCCCCCTGCTTGCTCACAGGGCTGTTGTGAGCCAGTGGAACTCCTCCTGCCTGACGACAACTTTCCTGCTACACTGAGCCAATTGCCCTGTGTTGTTTCCTAGGATTGACTGTGATGACATTTTCTAGGCTTAGCCATTTCCTCTCGCTCCATATGCCTTTTTATTTCTCCTGGCCAAAAAGTAATCTCTGTGAACTACTGAGAAACTCATTTATACCAAAGAGTGAATGATTCACAAGGCTTGGTGTATTACTCCTCCTCAGAATCTTTGCAACCTCAAGGGGACGACATCTTAGGTCATGAAAGGAATCTCAAATGGTGGCATTTCAGGCATAAGCATACCCTTTCCAGGGCTATCGGCTGTACTTCCTTCTTCCCCTGCTCAGTGCTGCCATCTGCCTGCCTTTCTCATTCACAGGTGACTCTGATCCCAGAGTCATGTGACTTCTGGGTCCACACGGTTGACCATCCAATACTCTGACTTCTCAGCCTCTTGACCTCCTCCTCCTCAGTGACCTTCTTCCATATTCCACATTGGTTACTTACTCCCCGGACCACCCAAATCTTGTCATCACGATTCCTTGTATGCACAGGTCTCGATTTCCTCTCCAGCTAGCTTAGTCAACTTCTTCCCAGTGGTTTTAGAATCTCACTGGGACCTCCAGTCAATTAACCCACTCCACTGCGTGCCAATCCATCAGCTATCTTCTGTCTTCATTCTCCTCTGTATCAAACGTCAACCTCAAGGCCCGTCACTACATAACACTTTTTTCAGAACTATCTACTCCTCTGCCTCTCTATCTTTAATATCACACACATCTGGCAAAAAGCCATCTCTGAAAGGACCCAGCTCTTCCTGTGCTCTGAGACAGAGTGCAAACTGCTGAGTTTTATTGAGAAAGTACCACAGGGCAGATCAATTTCACCACATATTCATGGTAACAATTCTCAGACAGACTCCCAGAAACACCCAGCAATCATGCCACTTTCCTCTCATCAGCTCTAAGGCACTCCTGGCCTGAGATGCCCCCCTCAAACCTCCAACACCCCCACTTCTTGCCTCACTCTTGGCTTACAACCCTGCCTATTTCACTTGGAACATTGAGACTGTTCCCCAGAACTCTCTCGCCCACCCACCATCAAGCACACAGGCCCACCCCCTCCCTCCTGTTCCTTGGCCTTTTCTCCTTCCCACCAACCAAGGCTGGTTTGTCCACGTGGCTTAAGATCCATCTTTTCCTGCCTTGTCCGGAGAGGTACTTCTCCACAATCCTTTCTTTCTCCAGTTCCCTCTCAAATAGATTTTTCCCTAAGAGAAATGCCCATTTTAAATATGCATAGTCTTTTCCACTCAAACATTGCCTTCTCTCAACCTTGCATACCCCTCCAGCTATTGTCTCATCTCTCTTTACCCTTGAGACCAAACCTCCTGGAGAGGTGATTTCATGCTTCATACTTACATTTCTCACTCTTTTTCAACCTACGCCCGGCAGGCCTTAGATCCCATCATTCCACTGGAACAGTTCTTTCTTGGGTCACCAGAGACATCCATACCCCACAACCAATGGGCACCTTTGGGTCCTTGTCTCACTGCACTTGCCAGGTTCTCACTGGCCCTGTTGGATGCTCCCTGTTTCCTGATACCCACTACCTTCCCTTTGCTCCAGTGACACAACACTGTCTCACTCCCGATTTCCTGCCAGCATTTGTTCTGTCTCCTTGCAAGTCTCCCTTCCTTTGTTGACTCCTCATACCAGGATTCCTCCAGACCTGCTCCCAGGTCCCTTCTTCCTCACACTCTGTACTCTGTTCCTCGGTGAGCTTATCTGCCTCATGGCTTCAATTGCCACCAACACTCACATGAGCTCTGGAATTGCCTTTGGCACTGTTCTCCAGTGCTTTCACACCTTCACATTCTTTATTCTGCCAGACTATCAGGTCTCTCTTTCAATAGCCTAGGCAAAGGCTCTACATCCATCACCTTCATATCTTCATCCATCTAGTTTCAGGGAATCCTTTAACTGGTTCCCCCCACAGCATCCAGCAATCCTCCTGACCCCAAGCTGCTGAAGAACATCCTGTGACATGGCTCATTCATTTCAACTCAGAGCCTGCACTGCTGTGTTTCTTCAGTGTGGCAAAGGGTTAAGGCTGATTTAGGTGTCCCGTATATTGGTTAAAACCTGTGATTTCCTTAGTCAATGACCACAAGGTTAAATTATTTAATGAGGTTATATTATTTAATCCCCTAGCCTCAATTTCCTCATCAAAAAGTGGGGAGAAGGATACTAATAATGTATAAAAATTATACTAATGAATTGAATTATCATGTAGTAGGCATAGAACAGTGCCTGCTATAAAGTATACAGTCATAATGGTAACCTGTTATGATTGTACTTATATTCAGCTTTAATGATTCCGTGCTGTATTCTTCTCTGTACAGATCCTAAGGGTTTCTATTATTCCCAAGTCCTTGATGGGCATACATTGATCTCTCTATGTGTTTTGTTATGAAGATAAAGACCATCCACCTGGTGCTTCCTCAGTTACCTTTCCATACTTCAAAAGTCACTGTAGATGGAGCCAGGCAGCCTTCCTTCCTGCAGCCCCATGGGTGTACCCCATCTCCTTACAGGGCCAGCCCCCTCTTCTTTAGGACATCCTGGCTGCCCTAAACTCAGGTGCCTCCCTCCACCGGGGTTCCCCTCTATCTTCTTTATTCAGACTCTCCTACTTCTCTCTCTATCTCAGGACTGAAATAGCCTCAAGGGTCTCTAGCCCCTAGCCAAAACAAAACAAAACAAAACAAAATTTAAATCTTCTTCTCTTCTTTGTACTAACAAACTTAACAAACTTCTTGAATGGAGTCTATACAAGTTTCCCTTCCCATTCTCTGCTCAGCCTCTCACCATACACCCTCTGTGCTTTCAAAAGCTTTCCACTTCTGCAAGTGGATCGCCTTCCCCCCACCAGGCCTTTCTGCCCGTATCACACAGCTGGTTGCTCTCTTCTTTTGAGGTGCCTCTTCCCCAGGACCTGCTGGTTCTTTTCTTCCTCCTTCTCAGTCTCTTTCACCTTCTTCTTTCATTAAAGTAGACTTATATTAGGTATGAATTTCTGTCTAGAGATGTAAGTGTTCAGGAAATATGTCATTTCTTTATTTCCCATTATTTAACTAGATTTCAACCCTGAGCTCTCATCCTGCTAAGTTCGTGGGAAATTCAGCCTCAGTTATTCCCAGGGTTTCTTCTCCTCCCCCTAAAGGGTTGGGCCATGTCTTGCCTAAGGCAGGACAGAGGGCCAATACATAGGGGAGGACCCTCTGATGAAAGAATATTGGGTTTTTTTCTGGATTACCACTGCAAATTCCACTGGCTGAGTGACCCTGTTCCTTCCACACGTGTTTGCAGGGGTTTGGAGAGGCTTTGGCAGGGCTGGCATCCCTCTCTGAGTGCCTGGAATACTGGCAGGAGCATGGAAAAGGACACTGCTGCTCCACTCCAGGACCACAGTACTTGCTCAGAGAACTCTGTTCAACCACTGGGAAATCCTCCTTATGTCTACCCTCTCCATCTTCTTCAGACAGCCTTGACCTCATAAACATCCAGAGCCCTGCCTTGTAACCATAGTCTGTGACCTGCCTGGGTCAGGGAAGGAAAAACACAGGGAGGAAAGATGAATCGGTATCTCAAAAATGTATCCTGCTGCCAAACTCGTGGGTGTGCTTGCTAAGAGTTTGGGGTTTGGGATGTAATATTTTCTTTTTTTTTCTCAATTAGCAGATAGGATCAAATATATGCCTAATGATGGAATATGAGATTATGCTATTTTTTCTTTGCTTGTGACTGCATTTTTAATGTCTCACAATGAGTAACAACATTTAAAATCCCCAATAAAAATTTATTTTCCCAATAGGCATTTCCCAATTTATGTCCCTACACAATCTTCCTTGAAGATCTCACTTGTTGTCATGGTCTCCCCTTTCCCCACAGCACAGATGACTCTGAAATTGATCCCACAGCCTCTAAACCATCTCCTACATGTCAGAGTGTCATATCCAAGTGATCCAGGGACATCTGTATTTGCATATCCGACAAGCAGCTCAAGCTCAACCCGCCACTGCTGACAGAGCCCCCTTCCCCACTATTCTAATCCATCATCAAGCCTAGTCAACTTAACCTCAAAGCCTCTCAAATCAATCTCCTTCTCCCCATCTCCTCTATCACCCCCAGTCCAAGCCACCCCTACCCTACATCTGGAAAACTGCACCTGTTCCTGAATGTTTCCTACTTACTATCAATATGTACTCCACAGAGCAGCCTAAATGAGAATTAACCCCCTAAATCAGACAGGGGTCACTCCTGCCTAAGGCCCTCCTATAGCTTCCTTTTATCAAGGATAGTGTCCTTATTCCATAGAATAGTTGGCAAGCCCTAAGGTAGCCTGAAATCTGTCACAACTCCACTGGTTTTCCCTTCATTCTCTACACATCAGCTACCCTCACTTTTTGCAGTCCTCTAACATGTCCCACTGGTTCCCACCTCTGGGACTTCCTGCCGGCCACCCCTCCACCTCAACACTGCCCTCTCCCCCAAAGTCTTTCCATCCTTCCACTCTGCCTCTCCAGAATCTTCTCTACACGGCCTGCTTTTGAACTGTTCACTGGAGCATGGCAGGCCATGATTAACATTTAATATTTCCCATTCCCCTTAAGATGAGGTTTGGAAAGTTGAGCATAACCTAGGAGATGCTGTAGAATCCAGCCCATGCCAGGCCTCCCCTTGTCCCCTGTGCCTCAACCACCCTGGCCTTCGTGCAGCACCTCACATGTGCCAACTTCTTTCCCACTTCAAGATCTTGCTGTTTCTCAGTGCAGAATGCTTTTCACTTTATCACCTGGATAGCTCCTACCCATCCAGGATTCAGCTGAAAAGTGATGTCCCCAGAGAATACTTTCCCGATTTCCTACCTAAATCAGGACACTTCATATTCCCATATCCCCTTGTGATAACTTACAGTGATGTTTTTATTTTTTTTAGGTTTTGTTAATGCCTGTCTTCCTCTCAATGAGGATAGAGATGGTTTGCTGTATACCCTACCCCCACCTGTTTTCCTAGTAGGCTAGTTCAGTGTCAGGCACATAGTAATATTCAATACATGTTGGCTGAATGAACAAATGAATGTCAAGGTTTTAGGCCATCCCGTTCTCCTCTTCTCTTCTCACCATACCCTTCATTTCTTCCCTAAACCACCCCATCACCCAGGTTCAAATTCTAATGTTATCTTTGACTCTTCCTCCACACTCCTTCAGTCCAGTATGTAGTCAAAATCCATCATCCATCTCTAAATAAGTCAAACACACTCCTGCTCTTTTCCATTCCCAGTACTATGGCCTAGGTGACCTCTCATTTGGATGATTAAAGTTGCTTCCTAGCTGCCTCCGCCTCCAGTGACCCCAGCCTGTTCTCCCCAGAATCTGCAGGATTGTTTTCCTGAAGTTGAGATTAGATTTCTTCCTCAAAATAGTTTACTCTTCCACACAATGAAATCTGAATGGAGCATTATGCAGCAATTAGAAGAAACAGATTCGATTTAAATACAGCAGCATGAGTGAATCTTAAAAACATAGTATTTAGCGAGAAGAGTAAGAAATAGAAGGAGATTATATAACACAATACCACTTAACATACATTAAAAATACATGTAGCAAACAGTAAACATTTTATGAAAATATATACAAGCAAAAAAGATAGACATCAAATTTACAAATGCAGTTGCCTCTGCTGTTGTAAGGAATGGGAACGTGGTGGGGCGGGGGACAAAGAGGAGAAAGTAAAGGAAGAGAAGGTTTGGTGTGCCCCAGTAATGGTAAGTGGACCATGAACTTAGGGAGATAAACTCCACCCATTACAAGTAAGATCCACAAGGAGCAAAAACACAATAACAACAAAACAGCTTGCATTCCAGACAAGTAGGTTTCTATTCCATTTTGCATCTCTCTTCATAGTTCTTAGGACATTTCCTTGCATATGGTTGGGGGAGGCAATCAATGTGCCACATGCACATTTATTTTAATCAGGTAAGCTCCCTGACATGCCTCAGCACCACCGAGAAAATAAACCACCCGTGTCCTCATCTTACCTGACTGGAGATAAATTTCCAGGTACTGGCTCCTCTACCTGATCACTTCTTGTGAATGGTCACTTCACTCAAGCACAGTAATTCTCTTAACAGCATGAGTTAAAAGCACCATTTAAAAAAAATCTGCTAAACAACTCTGAGTCTCTACCATAGATTTTAAGTACATTAAAGGGAAGTACCCTAATTTTATCAGATATATTCACCTATAACGTATAGTCACCTATTTTAAAGGAATTAAGAATTATATTTTTATCTTTTTCGGTACCCAATGCTCAAGCTTCTACCTGCCAGAAATTATGGAATCTAAAAAGAGAGTACACTCTTAGAAGGCATGAGGTCACTCGGAAATCAGCTTTGCTGGCAGAATCCAAGTTTCAAGGAGAAGGAATAAATATTGTGGACTGACTGGTCTAGTAATCCCCATTTGTCCCCTTCCAGCCAGCACAGAACTGAAAAGGATAAATAGTTGATCCTGGATTCCTGACTCCATCTGGATCTGCGAGACACTGAGAACACCTCCTTGCCTTGGGATGAGCATGCAATGTGTTCATAAACTTTTATTTAAAATCTACAGACAAAATGGATCTTCGTGGGGAAGTCAAGACTCTCATGGCCCTTGAATCTGGCTAATGAGAGTGTTAATGATTTCAGTAGACACTGTAAAATAAATACTCATAAAAGTTTGCAAAGCACACCGTTATATGGCCCCATAAAATCCACAAGGCAATTACAGAATTATGAGCTCTCTGCCCACCTCCCCGGGTGCCAAGGTTAGAACAAGTGGAGTTGATAGAGGAAGCTGGCAAAGGGGAGGGGAGCACAGATCCAGGGGAGACCAGAGCTCTCCATCTGCCTTTGGCTTTCTTGTCTATGAAATGGACATTTGATTTCAGCCCAAGTCCCCTCTGTTAGTTCTCATCTCTGTGCTTTACACAGAGGAAAATGTTGGTATGGAAGATGCAAGTCTGGGCTCCACCCCTGTTTCATTTTTCAGGGCTGAGTGACCTCATGCACATCATCTAATCCAATACCCTTCTGGTCACACTTACAGGCAACATCTATGTGCTCAAGGTGGTTATACACAGTGCTAAACTCCTTACACCCCGTATCCCATTTAATCCTCACCTCATGCCTATGAACTACGAATTATCATTTTCCCCATTTGACAGATGAAGAAACTCATTGAAGAGCCTCGGCAGTTAACCACTGCCACATAGAGGCTCATAATAGGGGGAATGCAACCTACCATACAGGTACAGTGCTGGGCACAGTTAGTGCTCACAAAGTGTTAGCCCCCTGCCTATGTCTTTACCATACATCACTCTCACTGCTTCACAGAGAAGGAATAAACATGCCATAATTCTGCAGCCATGGAGCATGGGGGTGGGTGGAAAACTAAGACACAAAAGCATTGGCTGGATGTTGAATGCTGTATTCGACACCCTGTCCCCCAGCATTCCTCACCTGCCTCTGCTCCCTCTCTGTCCACCTGCTGCTCCCAGGGACCCCTTCCAATATGACAGTCAATCCCTGGAATGGTGCCCCATTCAGGCATTTCCTCACCAGCACAGACTTCATCATAGGAAAAAAAGACAGCAATGATCTTACATTGGTTTGGTGCTACACAGGTTAGAAAACACGTGGATAGAATATTGACTTAAACATTACTAAAATGATATTGGGGAAAATAGGCCAGTTTCTTTGTAGAATGAACATTGTCTCGGTTTCTTCTAATGTTTCCTCAGTAGTAAATTCAGGTTCCTCAGTAGTAAATTCAGGTTGTGCATTTTTGCAGGAACGGCCCTGAAGTGATAGAATGTCCATCTGGCACACCCCATCAGGACTCACATGATATTGATTTGTCCCCTTGCTCATGATCTTAAGTTTGATCTCTGGGCTAAGGTGGCATCTACCAGGTTTCTTTCTTTCTTTCTTTTTTTCTTTAAGTGTATTTACTTATCTTGAGAAAGAGAGAGAGAGAGAGAGAGAGAGAGAGAGAATCCCAAGCAGGCTCTGCACTGCCAGAGCAGAGCCCAATGCAGGGCTCAAATCCATGAACCATGAAATCATGAGTTGAGCCAAAGTCGGACACTTAACTGACTGAACCACCCAGGTGCCCCACATCTACCAGGTTTCTTTACTGTAAAGCTACTCTTTCCTCTCTGTAATTATGGGGATATATTTTGAAACTATGTATATATTTTATTTCTCATCATTCTTTCAGCCATTAACATAGCATCCATTGATGAATCTTACCTGAAATAATTATTACTATAGTGGGATAGAAAAAGAAATGAGAGAGAAAGAGAAAGAGAGAGAACGCAAAGTAATATGTTAGCATTTGGGGAATCTGGGGCAAGTGTTTATGGGTTTATGATTTTTTAAGTATTTTACAACTGTGAAATTGTTTACAATAATGTTTCTTAAAGGACATCGGATCACTCACAGAATTGGCAGGAGGGCTAAGGAGCCAGACTTAGGAGTGTCCAGCTAGGGGCAACGTACAAATTGTGCTGCCAAACAGTCTACCGAGGTCCCATTGTCATCCCCAAACCTTTGTGTGGCCGCATCCACAGAGCACACTGGGCTGCACCAGGCTCCCAGCCATGTGGCCTCAAGAGCAGCTTCCTAGAGGCCCTGCCTCTCCACTGCCTGTGCACACCAAAGCTGGGGGGACATGGCTGAATCATGGAGCCCATGTCCTGGGCCTCACTGGGCTACAGGGGAGCCTGACAAAGCGACAACCCGTCATTTTCAGCTTCTCCCACCTGGGCTCCTAAGATGGAGAATTCTTCAATGGAAGTAGGAGGGTTTCATTTACAGAGGGGCCAAAAAAAAAGAAAAACTCCATAATGTGCCAGAAAACATCTGTGTGATCTCTCCTCGCCTGGCTCTCTCTATTGCTTAGTTAATCAATCCTTTTATTCTTTTCTTATCACATTGAGCTCCGTAGTTATTTGTGATTGTTTTTCAACTTTCTAGAAACCATCCGCCATCTCACCACTGATCCCTCACTCTCTGTCATGTCCTCACTTCCTTCTACAGAGAAAAGAGCCTCCCTACCATGAGAGTGCCACCTGGTGCTATGGGCATAAGATCAGGCTGATCTGGGTTCAAATTCTGACTCCCTCATTTACTGACTGGGGACACTGGGCAAGTTACTTTCTCTGGGCCTCAGTCCCCTTGCCTGTAAAATGATGTTAGAGATATTGACCTTGCTGGGTACTGTGTGGAAGTAAAGTAACATGTGTGAAGAGCGAGTACAGTGCCTGGTGCAGAGTAGGGACCCTTAATTCTCCTTCCTTTACCTGGGCCTCTTATAATGGATGGTGTGGTGTGCTGCCTACCCCCGGAACTGAAGAACTTCATTCCCTGTGCAGATGGAAGTGCTGCTGGGGCTACCCACCCTCACTGGGAATTCTCCTTGAGCCACTGCACCCAGGGGCAACACAAAGGCATAAAAGCCCATCTCCCTTGTTCCAGCTCGGGACAAATCTGAGAGTCAGCTTTCTGAACAACCCAATCCATGCAAGCCCTTTTCTCTGACTCATCTTCAATCAATTCTGGCCTCTTCAACTATATACCTCATGGAACCCGGTCCCATCCATCAGGTTCCATCTCAAAACAATCTCTCCCTCATGTTGGATGCTGCTGCCAGTTACAGATGGGTGTCGTCTGTATTTCCATCACCACCACTAGCCTTATTGATGAGATCCTCTTTAGGTTTGGAGGCCCATTGCAGGTGATGCCTCTTCTAGAAGGCCTTCCTTGATTTCCCCATGGAAGTATCCACTCCATCCTCTGGGTTCTCTCACTGTTTTATCTTCCTCTCCTCATCTGGCACTGTGTCTGAATTGGTGTGCCGTTAATTGCCAATCACCCTCAGATCCATCCTAGCCGCCCCCCCCCCTCTGCCATTGAATTGAGTTCAGAGGCTCAATGTTTTCCCAAGTGCACATGCTCACTGGCTTCTAGTTAGGCTCTGCCAGTGAGAGGCAAGCATGGAAGTGTGAAAGATAGAAGAGGAGAATCCAGGGAATTTCTCCCTCTCTCCACCTTAAGGAGGGGACATCAATGGCAAGAGCTCTGCTCACCTGGCCTCGGCATCCAGCAGGCAGCCTCAGCTCCTGAGCTCTAGTCACTCTGTCTTCCTCCTGTGCCTCACCAGCCTGGGGGATGGTGGCTTCTCTTGTCAACCTCTTGTTAATCCCTGAGTTGCCCCACCATCCCCTGTTTTCAGTTCTTCCAACCCTGCCATAAACTATTCTCCCACAGCAAAGCCCCTCAATTGAACTCTCTGTTCTGGGTTCTGTTTTCCTGGATGATAAAGATGGCTATTTTCATACTGCCTTACCCTCTCTCACAAGACTGGGAAGACCTCCGGAGCAGAGACTGAGTCAAGGCCCTGTGGTCAGCAAAACCAGAAATGACCATTCTTTAAAACAGAGAATCTCACAATTAACCAGTGTTGCCTCACCTTCTCACTCTCCAGTATTGTTTAGAAAAATCCAGGGATCCTTTGCCATATTGTAAAAAACAGCCTTTACCAGCTTAACTAACCTTCTCAACAACTGGGAAAATCTACCCTACACAGCATCTCCTGACACAAAGGCTTAGGGAGTTTTAATGTTGAAACAAAATGTGTTTTACCCAGTGGATGTCGCAAAGAATTATCTCCAAATCTTGCTTGTGGTTTTGAAGATAAACACTAATAGTTAATCTGTTTGTAAATATTTTGAACAGATGCTAAGTCTTTAATTATTTTTTGCATTAAAAATTGACAACAATCGATATTCCCCACCGATGAGCTACAAACACTGTGTGTGTGTGTATGGGTATATATTCTTTTTAAATAGCAATTATTGCTCTGTGATGACTGGGGAAATTGCTCTGAGGTTTAAAAGTGTATTTGCAGCTATACCCAGGGGATTGTGGATAGCAATGCCTACTGTATCATCTACCTTATTTAAAATTTGCAATAGGAAACACAATTCAATCTAGTGCATTTCTAAAGGCCAATGGGAAATAGATTGGGCAGCAGAGTCAGGAAATGCAAATCCAATGCTAAACTCCATCCTGAACCCATCTGCCTGGATTTTATTTCCTTTTTTTCTTCCCCAAGGCCAGTGATGCTGACTCATTAGTGCATTAAACACAACTGTGTGGGTTCGGCCCTGACCAGTCATTAATCAATGTGTGGCTACAAAGGCAGCATCCATGGATTAGCAATCTACTGCAAGGTGCCAGACACGCACACGGGGAGAAATTAAACCAGACTTTCAGAGGTAGGCAGGGGCACAGGCCACTTCTTATGCTGAAAGGTCCCAGTTGATTGAACAGAGATGTAAATGCCAAAACAGAGTTATAAATATGGGCTATATTTTAAAGGCTTACAGTTAGCAAGTTGTTTCCTCTAACTGTAGCAGAAAGAAAGAAAGAAAGAAAGAAAGAAAGAAAGAAAGAAAGAAGAAAGAAAAGAAAAAAGGAAGGAAGAAAGGAAGGAAGAAACAAAAAGGAAAGGAAAGGTTGTGATTTAGCCTCATTTGGAAATAACATCAAATTCTGCATTTGCAACTTTTGGGGAATGTGAGGCCTGAAAGGACCTCTGCTCCCTGCTCCCACACCCAGAAGCAATGGGGCAAGCAGCTCAGGTTCAAGACTCCAGCCACCCCTCCCTCAGTTTATAGAAGTGACTGTGCTGGTGGGGAGACTCAGGAGGAGAAGGGCTGGCCTTCGGCTCTTCATCCTGCTTTTTCGCCCCCGGTTGTTGTTCAGCCCAGAAAACAGGTGCTTTTCCCCCTCAGAAGCAGCCTGTGTCCTTGGACAAGGGCAGCCTCCTGCCATCAGAACGGAACTCCTCCTGGG
This sequence comes from Panthera uncia, assembly GCF_023721935.1. Lineage (NCBI taxonomy): Eukaryota > Metazoa > Chordata > Mammalia > Carnivora > Felidae > Panthera > Panthera uncia. The sequence continues at coordinate 124,736,375 of NC_064810.1, read as the reverse complement.
GCCCTCAAAGGATGCAGAGCGCGTGCTAGATTCTCAGGGAGGATGGAAGGGAAGGCTCAGAGATGATTCCTTCCCAGGGAGTCTCTCAAGGCAGCAACTGCCCTCTTTATCCCCTCCCCGCCTCTTTAATCTTGCTGGCATGAACCACATGATCTGCACATCCAGCCCCACCTGGGGTGGTATGCAAAGCACCCCTGCATACCATGCATACCCTGCACACCCTCCCCCCCCATAGGAGAGACCCCAGAGTCTCACCTTCATAAAGGGGAATGGCAAGCCCTACCCTGCCAGTCCCCTGCCCCTAATATCACCAGGGGGAGGCGGAGCACCTCGAGCATGGAAGTCAGAGGAACCTCGAGCAACAGTAACCTAGCAACAGTGTCTCAGGATTTGAATGTAATTATACCCCGAGCGTGATAAATACTCGGAAGGGCTCCTTATGTGCAGATCATACTAAACAAGTCTTTGAAATTACCCTCATCAAATATTGATAGAAGAAAAGTTTTTTAAAAAGGAAAAAAACCCTGAAGTGTGTGGACAACCTTTCCCGCCGAGCGCCCTGGGCAGTGAGAGAACAGCAGCCAGGGCAGCTCTGATAGCCTCAAAATCCTCTTCACAGTGATGTGACAGGTCAGGAAAAGAAGTTTAGGCTGAGGACAGCAGTTTTCCTGCATACGAGGGGTGGTGTCCTGGTGCTGAGGGCAGCATTCAGGTTCTGAGGTCAGAAGATCTGAGTCTGGGGTCCTGGCTCAGCCCTCCAAACCAAGGCTTTCTCATTTAGAGTGAGCATGTTGACCGAGAGGGTGGCCCAGTGTGATCGGGCTGGCCAGCAGGTATGCAAGTCAGATGTGTGAAGGGGGAGATGCAGAAAAAGAAACTGTGGCAGGGGACAATGTGGACGCAGGTGCTGAGGCATTTGTACCCTCAGCTCTGGGTTGACTTTGACTGGATCCAAGAGGTGAGTACACAGTGTGCAGACCAAAGCTGGAGAGGTGAGTAGTGAGCCTCACTAAGGAGCCAGGGTTTTGCTACGAGTGAAAACAGGAGACTGTGCAGGCGTGGAGGCCATGAGTTATGTGTGTGCGGGCCAGTGCCAGCTCAGTCACAAGTGCATGGTGGGAAAAGGTCTGTAACTGTGCCAGGGGCAGGACAAGAGGGCGATCTCTATCCAGAGCCGTCGGTAATAATCACAGTCAGGGAAGGTGGGGGATTTAGAGCAGCAGAGCTGACCTTGACCTTCATCCAAGTGCTTTACCAAAACCCCCAGGACAAAGCCCAGCGCCGCCAACCTCCACTCAATGTGCTGCATCATGTTGAGGCATCAGGGGACACTGAGCAGAATGAGCAACAAGATCCTGGGATCAGAGCACGCCTGACAACAAGTCTGAAGTGAGGACGTTTGAAAGAGAGAGAGAGAGAGGTGAGAGGAGCAGGGGATTTCCCAGTGGGAGAGAGGATGTCTGTCGCTGGGTTAGCAGCGCTGCAGAGCTGAACGCGCTCCTCCGCCCTGCGCGGCTAGAGACTGGCTCTGAGAGAGGAAGAAAGAGGTGTCCTACATAGAAACTCAGCCTGTGTCTTTACTACATAGAAGGCCCTGCTCAGCCTGACCATGAACCTGCTCTATGAGCCACGCCAATCCTTTCCCCCTGGAGCCAAGTGCACAGGGACTCTGCCTTCTGGGACCCTGAGATTCTAGGACCAGGCTGTCAGCCTGGTCTGGGTGACACACAGCAAGCCAGAGCGCTTCGGGCCCTGCCAACCCCCTTGCTTCATCCCTGAATGCCCTCATCACAGGGGAGAGCCCCCTTCTCTGATGTCTCTCTCCAGGCCTGCCGTGCATCTGTCTCCTGCCTGTTAGAGGAAATCCTCTGCTGTTAGACGCAAGATCTTTAAAGGGCCTCAGATCTCATCTGTGAGCTCTCTTCTCTGGGCTGGGCTCCCTTGACAGCACTCTGGTGTCTCCCAGCACGTTGGGGGGGGGGGGCGGTGGGGGAAGGAGGGCTGCAAGAGGATGAAAGGCCCCCCCCTTTCCTGCTGTGGGATTCAAGTCTGGATCAGTGCCCAATTATACAGCCTCATTCATCCAGTTCAGTGTTCTTCCTAAACATTGATGCGTCTGACAGCTCTGTTCTGGGTAATAATGGCCAGGTGGACCCTGCTTTAAGGAAACTCCATTTACAGAAATCCCCTTGAACAAATTAGCTAAAGAAAGGCGGGACTGTCTCACCTGCTCCTGCCCAGGGGATCCCTGTAAACCCCAGCAGCCCCAGATCACCACCAATGAGTCCATTTGGAGAGTACTGCAACATGGACTGAAGGAGAAAAGGGGAGGAAAATATAAGCACCAAATTATTAAAGGCCACTGCCTTTCAAAATCAGTGGAAATAGAAGCATAGCTGACATCAGACAGAATAGTGAAGAGAGACATCAGATCAATACCAGGGCAAAACTTTCCAGGGCTCCCCGGTCAGCAGGAAGAGGATCTGGAAAAAGCATCTGGCCTGTTACTTGGATGGAGTCTCTTGGCTTTGGAAAACACCTCCGTCTTCTATGTATTTGCTTTCTGGTTCAAGAAAGGAATCTCTCTCTCTCTCTGTGTGTGTGTGTATATATATATATATATATATATATACACACACACACACACACATATATACACATATATATGCACACATGTATACACACACACACACACACACACACACACTAGATATTGCCAAATTGTTCTCACCAGCAACTTGTGATAATTCCTGTTTTTTCACATCTTCCTAACATTAGTGGGTTGAAAGGTGATTTCCAGAAAAATATGTCCACATCCTCATTCCTGGAACCTGTGGATGCTTCCTTATTTGGAAAAAAAGGTGTAATTAAGTTAAAGATTTCAAAATGAGATCATCTTGAATAATCTGGGTGAGCCCTAAATCCCTTGTAAAACTGAGACAGAGGAAAATGAGAAGACACATACAAAGAAAGTCATGTGAAGGAAAGAAGCAGTGATTGAAGAAATGTAGCCACTGGGACACCTGAGTGTCTCAGTCGGTTGAGTGTCCAACTTCGGCTCAGGTCCTATCTCACAGTTTGTGGGTTCAAGCCCCACATCAGGCTTGCTACTGTCAGCATAGAGCCTGCTTCAGATCCTCTGTCCCCCCTCTCTCTGCCCCTCCCCTGCTTACGCTATCTCTCTCAAAAATAAAAAAAGAGATGTGGCCATAAGCCAATGAACACCAAGGATTCCTGGGAGCCACCAGAAGCCAGAGAGTCAACCCACAGAGTGGATTCTCCCCCAGAGTCCCAGAGGGAGCCTGCCCTTCCGACATCTTGATTTCAGGCTTCTGGACTCCAGAACCAGGAAAGAACAAGTTTCTTTTCTTTCAAGCCACAAAGTTTGTGATAATTTGTTATGGCAGCCACAGGAAATTAATACAGTGGGTAAATACAAGAGATTCTTTTTTTCTTTAAAAATTCTCCTTAACAGATAATTGATTGTTTAAAGCAAAAATGTTATCAAGGAACTGTAGGCTTTATAACATACACAGAAGTAAAATGTGTAACAATAGCACAAAGAACAGGAGGGGGGAGTGGAGAGTTACTCTTGTAAAGGTTATTATTATACTCTGCCTGTGTGATAAAATATTATTTGAAGACAGACTTTGATAAGTTAAAGATTTATACTATAAACCTTAGAGCAACCACTTAAGGAAAAAAGAACAAAGGGAAAAGAAAGCTATTAAGCCAACAGAGATAAAATGGAACCAACAAACTATTTAACATCCATAACTTATGATTATTCTAATAAAATGTAAAATTACTCAATATTGTTCAGTATCCTCCTTCTTATAAAAATAGGTTTTTTTTAGAGTTTACTTTAACTCTGCCACAGTGTCGTCTAGAGTGATTAGTTTATTATGTTTACCTACATAGCTTACTAGTTTGTGTTCCCCTCTGTCTATCCTATCCCATGCCTTCCTTCCTTCTTTATTTAAAGAGTCCCCTCTTAAGATTTTTGTTTATTTGTTCCTCTGCTTTGTGCTAGTAGAGAAAGAACTATGGTTGGCAAACGGTCTTCATTTTTTGATATCTCAAAAATGCCTTTATTTTGCTTTTTCTTGAGTGAAAATTTGCCTAAGTATACAGTACAAATTTGGCATTTCAGGACTTTAAATACCTTATTTTATTCCAGCCATCTATTTTTTCTGAGGAGAAATCTGCTGTCACTCGATTGTTGTTTACCTCGTGCTCTATTGTTTCCTCTGTAGTAACTTCTGAGATTGTCTTCTACTCTTTATGTTCCACAGTCTCGTGTGATACGTCTCAGTGTTGGAATCGCACAGAATTATTTTTAAGTACTCCAAAGCCGAGTTAGCTCCTAAGGCTTCTGTCTTTCTTTGATGCTGAAGTAGCCTTTCTCTTTCGCGATTGTTTCTCTACTATAATAGTTATTTTCTGTTAAAATCCCTAGGAAATGTTTATGGAATAGTCTTAAACTAACCTCCGTGTCTTTTAATTACACATTTAGTATTTTTATATCTTTCTTCCCCTCTGTGCTGGATCCTGAATCTGTTCCTCAGTGCCATTTCTGATTCATCCCATTTCTCTACAAATATATCCAGTTTGGAATTTACCACATCCATTGAGTTTTTATGTCAGTGACTATGCTTTTTATTTCTAATATTTTTGCTTGATTTTTACTGTATGCCTCTGTTCTTGTTTCATTTTACTGGCTTTGTTTCATAATGTTTTAAAGAATTTAATGGACATTATCTCCTTACTCATCTCAGATTTCTAAACCTACTTTTCAAATCATTTTTTCAGATTCTTTCTTTCTCTTTATGTTTATTTATTTATTTTATTTTGAGAGAGAGCTTGTGTGTGCTCAAGTCAGTTGAGTGGGGGAGAGGCAGAGAGAGAGGGAGAGAGAATTCCAAACAGTACCTGTGTCAGTGCAGAGACCAACGTGGGGCTTGATCTCAGGAACCTGTGAGATCATGACCTGAGCTGATACCAAGAGTCAAACGCTTAACCAACTGAGCCAGCCAGGCACCCCAACGGTGATTTATTTTAAGAGAGCAGCTAAAAATGCTTTTATTCACCATTCTCCATGTTTTCATTGGGCCTCCATTTGAAAAGGGAATTTTTTTTAAAGATGTATTTATTCTGAAAGAGAAGGTGAGGGAGGAAGGAAGGAGCAGAAAGAGAGAGAGAATCCCAAGCAGGTTCCACGCTGTCAGTGCAGAGCCCAAGGCAGGGCTTCATCTCAGGAACCGTGAGATTGTGACCTAAGCTGAAACCAAGAGTCAAATGCTTAACTGACTAAACCTCCCAGGCGCCCCTAAATTTTTTGTTCTGATAGATATGGTTAGTAATCTTTGTAGGCTTGAGATTTCTTCAAGTGGCTTAGAATTTTGGATTTTAGGCTCACTTTAAGAGGGCAGCTTTGGGTTGTTAGGCAATTTTTTTCCCTCTCTCTTTGCTCTGCACTCGCTCACCCCACCCAGTAGTTTTATGGCTGCTTCTATTACATGCTCCCACCAGGCCAATCTCAATACAGAAGTTCTGGTCTAATATTGGCAGGCAGACTCCCTGCTCCAGAATGATGTTTGGGGTAGAGAAGATCCAGTCACAAGGGTCATGGGTGCCTTGGTCCATTTCTAGCCACAAGGTTGAGCCTGCATTTGAACTGTCATCCCTTAGGCTCAACAATGCTGAGGCCACTACTCCAGGCAGCATATCCTTGGTTTTTTTCTTCTTCAAGATTTTTCGTGATCTAAGATGCCTTTCCCCAGGCCCTGGCCTTAGGCAGTAGGTAGGCTTTTCCTGACCTCTCATCTTGCTTGCACAGGGCCTCTCAGTTCTATTACCCAACAGATAATGAACTTACTTCTGGCTGCAATTGATGATCTTTGTACTTTCTGACAGACCCGGACAGGGTGAGCAGGCACATGCCCTCAGCTTCGCTTCACTTCACTGCCTTTCTGTTTCATGAGGTCCACAGAAGTGTTCATCTTGTGTTTGAGCCTGTTGGTATCCTGTTTTTCTTTTTATAGTTTATCTATCACTGCTATTCATTTGCAGCATTGAGGATTTCAAATCAAAGTGTGAACTTAGTGCTAGTCTTGATGGAAGACCCAGCTGTGGCTTCTTAATCTACTAAGAGTATGACATATCATTTGCTATTTAGGAATAACTCTTAGACCCCTGAGCCTTACATCACTTGGACCCAAGGATCTGAAGCTACCCGATTTATAAGTGCCTGGGACAAGTTATGTAATTTGAGAAGTTTAGAATGGCACCTCCAAAATGTCTTCACCCCAGCCTGGCAAAAATGCGCCAATTTTAGTGTAAATTGAGAATAAAGTTAAACTGCTGACTGTGTGGAATGTGGAACCTGAAAATATTTCACTTCAGACCCCAAAACTATTAACCCATTAGTGTTAGACAACATTTGCCACTCTGACTTCCAGCACTGGGCTAATAACAGTGTTCCAGGGAATGAGACAAGACAGCTGAACCAGGAGAGCTGTGGGGCAGCATTCACAAAGGTCCAGTCAACAGATTTATAGCCCATCTGAGTCCTCCAGAAACAGGGAACAAGCCAAAGTCAGGGTCACGGTGTGTGTTTTTGGCCAGTCTGTATTTTAGAGCACTTGCTTGCTCACTGTGCACCTGATGATTTGTAGTATTTATCAGTCAGATTAAGAAGTCAATCCATCACAACAGGGATGCCTGGGTAGCTCAGTCAGTTAAGTGTCAGATTCTCGATTTTGGCTCGGGCCATGATCTCCCAGTCGTGAGATGGAACTCTGCATCGGGCTCTGTGCTGAGTGTGGAGTGTGCTTGGGATTCTCTCTCTCACCCTCTCTCTCTGTCCCTCCCCTACTTGTGTGCACGCTCTCTCTCTCTCTCAAAATAAATAAATAAACTTAAAAAAAGAGAAGTCTATCACATCAAATAATAGTGTTCTATTTTCCCTTTCCAAAAGATTAAGTTAGTGGGTCCAATTTTTTTGAAGTTTGAATTCTCCCATAACATTTGCTTAAACTTTGGGCACAGTGTACCTCTCAGCCACAAATCACTGGTAGAAGTAAGGTAGCCAGTTGTTATCCAAAGTCAATAACTTAATGCATCCTGCCAGCCTCAGTTCCACATTAAACGTGATAATTGGACTTATATCTGCTACTTTTATTCCACCCAAATGTGATGTCTAAAAATGTCTTATGTATTTTTGGTAAAGACAAGACTGCTTTAACATACAGTAGTGTGATTTTGCATTCTCTAATTTTTCACAGAAGGTTAATTCCGTTGATTAATTGGAATTACCTAGAAAAATGAGTTTTTGTTTTTTAAAAATTATGGACAGGGAAATATGGAATTAAACAAAGTTGAACTTTTTTATTTTTCTTTTTACTGTAGGAATTATTAAGTCCTTTAATACTGTCATGTGTAGTGTGATTCCTTAAGACAAGGATCAGGTGTTTCATTTTTCTAGACACATCTGATCATGGAAACTTCTTCTCCAGAGCACCTTCAGGAACTTCTATTCTGCAGAGCCCTCTGTGAGAAATGCCAATAAAATCTAACAAAAGGTATCCAATGTTGCCTGATGCTATTAAGGAGAACAATATTTCAGGTATTCTGTAGAGAGTAATGTACTTACTTCCAGGTGCTCTGCAACTTTGAGACCCAATGGTTATTTTTAAAAATCTGTCTGGTGGCAGTGTGGAGTGCAGGCTGCCTGGCTGGGCTTCCAGGAAAGTGGACACCGCAACAAGAAAACCATGCAGTCTGCAGTCTGCTGGAGAAGGGGGTGTGGGTTTGGTGCAGAACCGAGAGAACCTGTGTCTCTTTGGATGTGAGCGGGGATGGGGAGGGACACCAAGAATCTGGTCATTTGTTCATTCAACAAGTATATATTGAACACATCATGTGCCAAGCACTGTTGTTCTAGGTACTGTGGATATAGCTGCGAGTGGGAGATAAAATCCCTGACCTCTTGCAATTTATGTCTTTCTCACGCTTTAGGAAGACGAATGGGGTGCTATGCATGCAGAGAGGGGGCACCCGAGAAGAAATAGCCTCAATGAGCAGAGCAGGAGCCTGCCACTCTGGAGGGTACCTGGGCACCTGATGTTCAGATGGAGATGCTGATGAGGAAGTGCGAAATGAAATCTGGAGCTCGGAAAGAGAGATGTGGGTGGGAAGTAGAATTCACATGTACAGGTGGGAATTGAAGCCGCGAGAACATTTGTATTACCCATGAGATAGTCAGTGGAGTGAGAAGTGCCTTATTTTTAATGAGGGGCATAGAGAAGGGACCAGTAAGCACAAGGAAATCTTCCAATAAATGTTGAGTGAGTGTAAATACATGAGACTTGGTGTGAGAGACGGACACGAGCCAGGAGAGAGGGGCACGAGGAAGACAACAAAGGAAAGTTTCAGAAAGGAAGGCGAGGCCAGTCAGATACCATGGCATTAGAGCATGCCAAGAGCTGCAGGGGAAAAAAATAGGAGCACACCTTTCTTTTCCTGCTTTAACTACTGGCTTCCCTTCAGTTTTTCTTGGGGGAGGCTCTGTGGAATCCCCAACTTATTATAAGCAAATCTTCCCATGGCCTCAACTGCTTCACAGTCACACCATCCATTTCCTGCCACAACTAAAACCTGGGCCTGTGCCGTCACCTCCAGCTTCTTATAGGAATAGAGCTGCCAGGGGTGCCTGGGTGGCTCAGTCGGTTAAGCATCTGATTCTTGATTTTGGCGCAGGTCATGATCTTACAGTTCGTGGGTTCGAGCCCCATGTCAGGCTCTGCACTGTCAGCACAGAGCCTGCTTGGAATTCTGACTTTCCCTCTCCCTCTGCCCCTCCCCTGCTCATGCTCCCTCTCTCTCTCTCTCTCTCTCTCTCTCTCTCCCTCTCCCTCTCCCTCTCAGAATAAATAGACATTAAAACAAACAAACAAAAAAGGAATAGAGTTGCCGGGAAACTTTCTCAAGGGGAGGCGGCTCATTCTCCCATGTATTAACTAACCCTCATGGGGTCCAGAGCCAGTCTTGGAGATTTCTCTCCTCTTCTTACTTTACAACAACTCTCCACTGTGGAAGGTAGTGGGCACCAGGACCCCTCTGCCACAGCTTGTCTTCTCCATTTTGCAAAACTGCTCCTCTACCTCTCCTGTCATTGCTGCCTACTGACCAGGTCATTAGAATATTGGCACCTGACTTCCACCTTATACTTCCATTTCTTTTTTTCTTTTTTATTTTTTTAGTGTTTATTCATTTCTGAGACAGAGAGAGACAGAGCATGAGCGGGGGAGGGGCAGAGAGAGAGGGAGACACAGAATCCAAAGCAGGCTCCAGGCTCTGAGCTGTCAGCACAGAGCCCAATGTGGGGCTGGAACTCATGGACCATGAGATCAGGACCTGAGCCAAAGTCGGTTGCTCAACCGACCGAGCCACCCAGGCGTCCCTTTGCACTTCCATTTCAAGCCCACCATTGTCCTGGTGATTTCAGCCTCTGTTAATGAAACATCTAGCATCAGCCTCAAAGTCCTTTCTTCTCCTCGGCTATAACATCTTCCATACTCCACTCCTGCAGCCTATTTTGGGGCCCCACCCTGGATTTTACAATTGCTGAGAACTCTCCCATGTATGACCTCCTTCACTCCCAGCCCTGGATTCACAGCCCCTTTCTCTATCATTGCCTTGACTTCCCCAAGGGAGGCACCTAGGGTGGAGGCTGAAAGCCCCAGCTGTGAAGTCCAGCATATCCTTGCTCATTCCCCTGGCCTTGTCCCCCAACACTAATTCATCTTCAGCTTTGCTCCCTTTTTAAAAAAAAATTTAATGTTTATTTATTTTTGAGACAGAGAGAGAGAGTATGAAAAGGGGAGGGCCAGAGAAAGAGGGAGATACAGAATCTGAAGCAGGCCCCAGGCTCTGAGCTGTCAGCACAGAGTCCGACGCAGGGTTTGAACTCACGGACTGTGAGATCATGACCTGAGCCAAAGTCCGATGCTTCACCTACTGAGCCACCCAAGTGCCCCAACCTTGCTCCCTTTTAAAACCTAAACCTTTCCTCTGACCCTGGCACTGCTCTATTAAAATCCACTCAGTAGTTCCCCATTCCTTATAGAAGAAAATGCAAATGCAGCAAGGTAAGCCCATCCAGGTCTTAGGAGACCCTTTCACGGACTGGTCTCCACCGCCTGCTCCCGGCTTGCCTCAGATACACCTGTATTGTACACCAGACACACACTTACACCACATCAACACTGCTGCCAGGAGAGCCCCTCTACCCCATCGACCAGCATTCTTCTTCACTCCTTCCAACTCAGCGCTCAAAATGTAGTTTAAGCTTCACCATCTCTGTGCACCCATAGCTGTAACTCATTAACTGGGTCTCCATAGGCCCACTATAGCCACTCTACCCCAGACCAGCCTCGATCACAGATCCTGTGAGATCACCATGCATTTGGGTGTTCATTTCTCGGTCTCTCACTAGACACCAACCTTTCTAAGAATAGGTCTGTGTTTACTTCATCTCTTTATCCCACAGAACCTGGCCGGTGTAGCAGCAGTCAGCCAATGTTTGGTAAATAAATGAAGATTTCAAAAAATAAGAGGTGAGGAAAAAAATTGAGGTTGAAGAATTCTGATGAGACATGTTAGCTAATAAATTCGGAATCAAAAGACTCAGATTCAAATCCCATTTCTACCACTTACTATGATGGGACCTGGGACAAGCCACTAATAATAACAATATTATTCATTGTGTGCTTGTCACATGTCAGGCACTGTCTCATGCAAACCCGATAATAAATCATTATCATCCCCATTAAAGAGGAGGAGATAGTGGCCCTACATAGTTAAGTAACTTGCCCAAAACACAGCTATAAAGGCAGACCTAAGACTCAAACCTGAGCTAACGTCCAGAAACCCATGGTGTTACCGCTCTGCCCTGATGCCATGTGCTCACCCTAGCAATTCCTGCCAGCCTGCCTCAGTGGGGATGTAGTGAGGGTGGAAATAAATTAATATGTATCACAGAGAAGTGCATTCGAATGCCAGTTCTCATTACATATTAAGTCATTCATTCACCAGCCCTCCCTCGAACCTCCCAAAAGCTAATCATTTGAACATCTTTAGTAGCTTGAAAGTAGCTGTTAAATAGAATCTGAATTCAACACAGGATTGAAGCCAATTACAGTTTCTGATAAAGTTAATCTGTTCTAATTCATTATTATTATGATTACCATCCTTGTTATTATTAAGCCACAGCCACAAAACTATTTCTGGCTCAGAGATAGAGGGAGCAAGCTATTTCTTGAGCCCAAGACACAAAGACCATCCGTCCCCAAGGCTCGGGAGATGGCATAATAAAGAGCTCCCGGAGTAATCTTTGCTGAGTTGCACTGTTAACGCTCTCCTAAGGGACGCCGGTGGCTATAATTGCTGCAGTCTGACCGGCCTGTCGAGCTACCTGAATTAAGTGGGCGAATCAGAATTTTCAGTGGAGACGTCTGGGACATCACCTTTAACCCTCCCCGGTGCTCCACCCAGCCCACTGCTCATTACAAGTGGAGACCCCTGTCACCTCCACCCACCTCCTCCCCTGCGTGTGCACAAGTCTCTTCCCCCTGCCGGCCCTGGCACAGCACCCTGTGAACTGGGTGGGGGAGCAGGACAGCAGCTAGCATATCTGCACCTGAGGACCAGGACCTCAAAACCCAGCTTTTGACATCACCACCTGCTCAGGGGCAGCACCAAGCTTTCAGTTAACCATCCCTGAGCTCTGGGTTAAAGGCCAGGGTTCAAGCTTCCTTCTGCCACTTACTCTTCTGTGTGCACAATTTGGTAAATCGTGCCCACTCTGAGACAAGTGCTCACGGGACATGAGGGTGGCGCATTGCGAGGGGGGGACTACCTTGTTCATTTGCACAGGAGGGCTGGAGAGGCTTCCTGGAAGAGCGATGCCAGACTTAGTTTTTTAAAAATGAACCAGAATGTGAGAGAGAAGCAGGATAGTATCTGTGAAATGTGGTTGGGTGGCAAGAGAAGCTGAGAAGTGGGGAAAGGTGAGCAGGTGTGTAAAGAAGCTGATTGGAACACCACGTGTAGGTGAAAGAAGTCGCCGGACAGCTCACAGTAGGCATGTTCTGTGGAGAGCTGTGCACTTTACAAAAAAAACGTCACCCTGACACTGTAGAAGTTGGAGGCGATCACACCTGGAGGAAGGGAGACAAGTCAATAAGCCTCTGCATTAACTGAGGCAAGAGATGAAGAAGGAAGTGATAGCAGGGATGGAGGAGATAACTTTCCTTTAAATTGGTAAAATAGGGGCACCTGGGTGGCTCAGTCACTTTGACCAGTTGACTCTTGGTTTTGGCTCAGGTCATGATCTCACAGTTCATGGGTTCGACCCCCATGTGGGGCTCTGTGCTGACAGCACGGAGCCTGGTTAGGATTCTCTCTCTCTCTGCCCTTCCCCTGCCCATACTCACTCTCTCTCTCTCTCTCTCTCTCTCTCAAAATAAATAAACATTTAAAAATTTGTACTAAATTAGTAACATAAAAATAGCAGCCAAAATAAAACTATTAAAGAGAGTAATCAGCGGGGGCGGGGGAAACTAGCTAAATAGCCCAGATCAGTCTTCAACATCATAAAACTGGTGTCCTTAGAGGCCTCTCTGCAAGGCCTCATATGGTCTCCTGGCCAATGGTAGGTAATGTTTGGACAACATAACACACATAGGTACATGCACACATGCATCTACATACACATGTGTATACAGACATGCATGTATGGATGTATGGCCATTGCATGGGCAGATGTGAATGTGTGGAAAAGCACGCATATTCATGAGCACACACATGTATTGCATGGCACATATATGAATATACATGTGCACATGCACAAACATACTCATGCACAAATCCACATGCACATGCACACATCAATCCATTAAAGAAAATAGTCTCATTATCCCTACTTTGCACATAAGACAT
>NC_064810.1:124673894-124722973 GCF_023721935.1 Panthera uncia | reverse complement strand
AAAAGGATTTAAAAGTAAATAAATAAAAAGGTTTACTCACAGCTATACTTTTAGTAACAAGAAGGGAAGAAGCATATTAAGAGTTCAGAAATTACAAGGGCACCTGGGTGGCTCATTGGGTTCAGTGTCTGACTTCGGCTCAGGTCACTATCTCAAGGTTCGTGGGTTTGAGCCCCGCATTGGGCTTGCTGCTATCAGCGTGGAGCCCCTTTGGATCATCTGTCCACCTCTTGCTCTCTGCCCCTCCCCTGCTCACACTGTCTCTCTCAAAAACAAATAAACCTAAAAAAAAAAAAAAAAAGAGTTCAGAAATCATAAAGTCAAGGTAGGAGTGGACTGGTGGCTAGTACTAAAATGAGTATTATAATAGATAAAAATCTAATAAATAATTGTGAATGTATACAAAATTGAATAATGTCAAAAATAATTCTTAAAAATACTTCTAACCTATCAGATAATAATTAAATTTTATTATACTTAAAACCCTAGATTATATTGACCACAGAGCAAAGCGTGCTTGGTTGGTTAAAGGAAGCAGAAGACATTTAATTCATTATTTTAAAGTAGAAATTCAAAAGATACCATTTTATCCTAAAAACAGATTAAAGAATGTTTTTAAAAACTTAATGGTAATTTCCAAATTAAGAAAAATGGAGTAGATACCTCCCAGCCTCAGGACAAGATAAAAATAAAGACATCATTGTCTTTTTAATAAAAGCAAAGTATAACAAAACAAAAGAATAAGAAACACAGCTAACAAAGAGCATTTAAAAAGATGGCATAAATAAGAATAAATGCACCCATGGTAAGAATAAATGTAAATATATTAAATTTCTTATTTATAAGAAAAGGATGAAAGGATGTTAGGATTCTGTAAAAAACAAACAAGCAAAATATTTTGTTTTTGAGTGTCACCCTTAAAACACCCTTAGATACAAGAAGTTGAAAAGTAGAAAAATGGACAAAAATATTAAAGCAAATGCAAATCTTAAAAAAGGGAGGCGATATTAATAGTTGACAAAATAGAAATCAGTATTGGACAAAATAGGTCCAATAAAGGCATTAAAAGATATAAATGTAACATTAGTGATAAGAATTTAATATTGAATGATGAGAAGAAAAATATGAATTTAATAGTAAAAAGCAGATACTTTACAGTGAAAAGATAGTAGTCATCAATCTTTGTGTACTGAAAAATATTACATCAAAATATGTAAGGCACAAACTATTAGAAATATGCTTTGTAGAAGAATAAATTTACAAGAGCACAACTGAGTGGGGAAATTTGAAGCCACCTGTATTAGCCAGGCTTCTCCAGAGAAACAGAACCAACAGCATGGAGATACAGAGACAGAGACTTATTTTTAGGAATTGACTCATGCAATCATAGGGGCTGGCAAGTCCAAAATCTTCAGAGTAGGCCAGAAGGCTGTAGACCAGAGAAGAGCTTCAGTTCAAATCCAAAGGCAGTGTACTGACAGAATTCCCTTTTCCTGCAGTGAGGTCAATCTTTTTCTATGAAGGCCTTCAAATGATTGGATGAGGCCCACCCATATCATGGAAAGCAACCCACTTTACTTAAAGTCTGCTAATTTAAATGCTAACCTCATCTAAAAAGTACTTCCACATAGACATCCAAAATAATGTTTGGTCAAACATCTCGGTACTATGGTCTAGCCAAGTTGACACTTAAAATTAACCATCACAATATCTTTGTGAATACTAGACATATCAAATAAGGAGCAGCACAAGGATTTGGTGATGTGAATAATATATTACAAGCACACTTTAATTTCAAATATGTGTTTATTTCTGTGTATTTATGTGTATGCGTGATATCTACATAACTAAACTCCACCCCAAAAGAACAGATTACACAATTCTTTTCTATGGCCCATGCCATACTTAATACTGATCCTGTCTCATATATAAGCCCACAAAAAAGAACAAAATAAAAAAATGTACAAACCACATTGAATGTGCTCAAATTTAATTCCAGAGTTTATGTTGAGAGCTTTCAACCACTTTGAAATGATCTTAAAATCCACTCTCCTAAATACTTCTTAGGCCAAAGCAGAAATAAAAATTTTATTTGCACATGATCTAGAAAGGAACAATAGGACGCCCTCTGGTTAATATATATTGGATGAGTCCAAAACTAATCTCAAATTTAAAAAAAAACTAATAAATCTCAAATGCTTTCATTATCAGACACAAATGAATGAAAATATCTGCCCCTTTTAACTCAAGAATTAAAAAGGGAAATTCCAAATAAATCACTGACTTCAGAATGAGGAAAACCTAAATAGATAACTAACCCAGAAATAAAGCTGGAAGTATTCTCAAAGAACTGAGTCCCTTCAACAACAATAGCAGGTCCCAAGAGTTTTATATGCTAAGGCATTTCAAACTTTTAAGAGACAGAAAACTTCTGTATTACATAAAATGTAACATTTTATGATTTCTGATTCATTTTAGGAAGCTAGAATAAGCCTGATTTTGAAAAACATCCTGGCAAAGTTAACCTCTGGCACAAACTAAACCAACTTGCCTTTTGAATACAGGTATAAAAAAAATTTAAGTACAATTAAAAGGACTAGTTGAAGAACACATTAAACTTTTATCAAGATTATAATCTGTCATGTTATTTCATTAAAAAATAAAATTTATATTCAATAAGGGACAAGAAAACATTTGATAAAATTCAAATAAGCATTGGAGAAAGGTAAATAAAAATGAGTATATCTCTTGGAGAATAGAATAGGAATTATATTAGGTAGAGTAGAATAGATCACTTGCCAAAAATGTAGAATTCTGAGCTTTATCCTAAACCTAGACTCTGGAAATGAATTCCCAAATTCTACATTTTTAATGAAAACCCAAATAATTCTATGCAAGCCAAAGTTTGAGAAATGTTCATCTAAACCTAACTAGCTAATGGCATAGTTAACACTGAAATAATAGAAGCCTTCCCCATGAAAGTCAGGAAAAATATAATAGTGTCTGCTTTCAGCACAATTTAATTTTCTCAACTCTGAAAAAATTTGGTTATTGAAATAAAAAAACATAAAATCAGAAATAACAGAAATAAATATTTGAAAATAAGATCTCCCATTATTATTATTTGAATGATTCTTATTGGTAAGGTCCAATTAATGAAAAATCCTTCATAACAAATAAGAGCATTCAGTAAGTTGGTTGGATAAAAATTGAATATACAAAAATAACTAACTTCCTTATATACTAGCAATAGCTGTCTAGGAAAACAATGGGGAGAATGGATCCAATTTACAATAGAGAAAATAGATGTACAGGAATAAACTTATCAAAAATTGTTTAGGATCTTTATAAAAAAGAATTTAAAACTTTACAAAGGCACATAAAAGTATATTTGAATAAGAAGAGAGAAACAACATTTCTTAGGAAGAAAGACTTAATATCATAAAGTACCAATTAACTCATAAATGATTTAAGATTCAGCCACCAAATGTTTAAGACTGGAACACCATTGTCTACAAAAATCTAGAAAAATAAGCACACAAGACTAGTGATAAAAATTACTATAAAGAAAAATGAATACGGGGAGCCTGTGTGGCTCAGTCGGTTAAGTGTCCCACTCTTGATCTCAGCTCAGGTCATGATCTCACAGTTCATGAGATTGAGCCCCGAATCAGGATCTGTGCTGACAGTACAGAGCCTGCTTGGGATTCTCTTTCTCCCTCTCACTTTGCCTGCCTCTCTCTCTCTCCCTCTCACTCTCTCTCTCTCTCTCTCTCTCAAAACAAATAAACTTTAAAAAAAAGAAAAATGAATACAAAAGACTAGCTAAGAAAATTATGAAAACTGATAACAGGGGCTTACTCCATCTGATATTAAAATCTATCCTAGAGCTACAGGAATTAAAATGAGTTATTACTGGTGCAGAAAGAGGTGGAAAAATCAGACACTAAATATCATTTACTTAAAAGAATGAAACCTATCATGCTTTGTCAGTTCTTTTTGCATCCCCGTCATGTCTGCAATCTCTGGGAGCTGGGGTGCTCCGGGGCTCCATCCTGAAACTCTCTCCTCTCTGTTACACTCACCCCTGGGTGGTCTTGTTTCTTTTCAGGGTTTCAGATACCTACTCTGAGTATTTGAGCTGTAAGTTTTTATTTCTAGCACCTATCTCTCCTAAAACTCCAGATTCCCAAGCCTATTTATCTGCTCAACATCCCTCTTGGATGCCACATGAACATCACAAACACCTTCCTCCCCTCGGTCCCCAGACGGAGAAACAGGTACCTCCATCCTTTCTGTGCTCACAACAAAAGCCCTAGAGAGATACATTTTTGATCCCCCTCTTTCTCTCAAGCCCTATATCTAACCTGTTACAAAATCTTGTGGACATACCTGTAAAATGTATCTTGAACACAACCACTTGTCATCACCTCTTTGTCACCACCACCCCAATCCAAGCCCTGTCATCTCTCCCATGGATCACCACAAGAGCCTCCACACTTGTCTCCCTGTGTCCCCTCTTACCTCCTTCAGCCAATTTTCAATATGGCAGCCAGAATGATTCTTGGAAACCCAGTAACCGGCCACACCATTCCTCTGCTTAGAACCCTCCAATAGCTTCCAATCACACTTAGAATAAAGATCCTTACTTTGGTCTACAAAGGCCCATGTGTTCTGCCCCTGGCTCTGGTGGTATATCGGCAAATGTTCAATAACCAGCTTTCAAAAAAAAAAGTATGTGTATACATTCATAAGTTTATTATAAATTTTACCAATAATAAGGATGTATAGCACACAATTTGCAAGTACTAAATAAACTATACAGTATTCACCACTGTAAATTCCACATACCAAATTGATTCTCACAGAATCTTTCCATTGTTTTCTTACCAAACTCCTATATCCCAAGCAAACCTATGGCTGCAATTGATGAATGAGTATAGTTCTAAATTAATGTTGGTTAATATATACCTTTACATTAAAGAGTACAAAGAAAGAGAAAGAATGAAAATGTAAGGTGGAACATCACTTGCTTATCAGTGAAGAAAACAACTTTTTTGCTGATAATAATTTTTAAATACTGGAGGAATATTTCCTAATTTTTTTGTGTGTTATTCACAACATAGCAGCTGCAGACAGGACAGACTTTTAAATTTAATCTGCGTCATTAACATTTTCTCTATCGCTGTAAGTCTAGACATCAACAAAACAATAAGGGAAGCACTGCTTCGTAGAATTTGCTGATTTCCACAGTGTAAATATTCTCACCATGGCTGACTTGAAGCTACCAGCACGATGTCACTGAGCACAGGGTTGTGAAGAGATGTGCAGTAACATACCACACAGTGCAATAGACACAATAACCTCAAGAGCAGAGAAGATGGTCAAATGCAGATAAACAACTATGAAGTGATAAAATTTGAGTACTTGTTCCTTCTTTTTTAAAGTTTTTTTCAATGTTGATTTATTTTTGAGAGAGAGAGAGAGAGACAGAGCACGAGTGGGGGAGGGGCAGAGAGAGAGAAGGAGACATAGAATCCAAAGTGGGATCCAGGCTCTGAGCTGTCAGCAGAGAGTCCCATGCAGGGCTCAAACTCATGGACCGAGAGATCATGACCTGAGCCGAAGTCAGACGCTTAACTGACTGAGCCACCCAGGTGCTCCATTTCCTTCCTTTTTAATACAATGTACTTAGAGTTATAAGTTTACATGATTTTATTTTTAATAATGGCTACATTTAATAACAGCTTGTGAGAGTCCTGAAAATGTGACCGCAGACTCTGCTGAGCAGGTGAAAGCAGCCTTCAACATACCACCACCTGGCATCCCCTCTGTTATCTTCACTCTGCTCCAGCCTCACTGGGCTCCTTGACCCCCTTCCGCACATCCAGCACTCTTCCACCTCTGGACTTCCACACTTGCTGTTTCCTCTGCCTGAAACGCTTCTCCAGCCAGCCCCACAGCCGACTCCTCTTCCCTCCACCCTCTGCTCAGAAGCTTCCATCATCCTTGGCCACCCCAACTAGAGTCAGACTCTGGGCACTCTCTACTCCCTTGCACTGCTGTGCTTTGCTTCTTGGCATTTATTATTATCTACTAAAACCAAAGAAAGGGAAAGAGAAGTAGGAAGAAGAAGACCTGGATATTCAGCAACTGGAAATTAGAAAATCAACTTACAGTACTTCTATAAAGTGGAGCATGATGCAGCCATTAAAAATAGGGTATAGGGGTGCCTGTGTGGCTCAGTCAGTAGAGTGTGAGACTCTTGATTTTAGGATTGTGAGTTCCAGCCCCACATTGGGTATAGAGATTACTTAAAAATACAATCTTAAAAAAAATGGAGTTATAGAGAAATATGTAATGACACGGTAAAATCCGCAGGGCGTATTGTTAAATGAAAACCACAGGATAGAAAGTAGTCTGTCAAGTAATATTACACAGGTAAAAAAACAAATATAAACATGGAAAAGCAAGTAGGAGGGAAGAATATTAAAACATTCACAATAATTATCTTTGAATAGTGGGATTCAGGTGATTTCTCTTAGTTTTTTTATACTTTCTCTACAACAAACATTTGTTATATTTGAAAGTATAGAAAACTTAAGGACTGTGTTTTTAGTACTTAGGGCAAGAGTGACATCATCTTCCAGAAATTCCCAAGATGCTGGGAACTATTCAAGATGACCACACATACGAAGTACAGGAAGAGACTAGTGAGAAGAAGACAGGTGGAAAGAGTTATGGGTATCTTCTGAGTTCACCTCCCTTACCTCCAAGAAAGAAACACAAAGCCAGAGAACAGAAACACTCGAATTGCTTATATGTGGTTATCACTAGCAAAAGGCCTTAGCTTGAATGAACTAGGCCTTTCCTAAACTCATTCTTTAATCCCTAAGGTGCATTCCACGGAGAACAAATAGACTTGACAGCCTGGAGGTGCCCTACTAAATAAACTTACCCACAGAGAAGGGAGGTATTGGAGTGGCTCCTTGGGGGTCAATGCATGCACATTAGAGAAGGACTCCTCTTGAAGGGCTGCACAGTCTGGAATCACGTGACCTGATGTGGCTGCTGAGTGCCAATGTCCTGCCTGCATCTCCAACTGATCCATCCTTGCCTCACAGCTAGGACAGCCTTAGAGCATCCCTTTATCCTGCCTGGTCCCAGTGGTAGGTGCAGCGGATGAACCCATGCAGGTTCAATTCAATTTTTAATCAAGATGCTAATAAAGCATATTAATGATGAGAAGGGAGGGAAATTTTTTTTTAATGTCAGAAAACTTGAAAGAGCAAGTGGAAAGGATGCCAGAATGTGAGAATCTGGCAGAGCCACAAGGCAGGGGCAGTGACAATGGCTCAAAGGCATAATTGGGCTCTTTGCTGTGATGTTCTGTAGGCAGCTGGTGGCCCGAAGGTCCAAGCAGGGCTGAGAGAAGAGAGAAGTCTGATTACACTGACTTTGCCTCCTAATGCAGGCCCAGAAAGCAAAGGAAGACCCTTCCCTAGAGAAGACTCAGTCCCTCAAGGCAGAAGGAGGTCTGGGAGCAGATTACATGGGACTCTCCTGTGCATCAGAGGCTGAGCCCCAAGCATTTTTCCTATGGCCAGTCCTTCTAATTTAATGAACAATTTTATCTTGTGGGGATTATGTGACCTCAGAGAGTATCAGAGGTTTGAGGGCTATCAAAGATGACCCTGAATTATATGAGGAAAGAAGTATATTTAAACAAAGCATATTCAAAGAAAGACTGATGTTGAGTCTTGAGACCCAAGACTCAACATGCCCAGCAATTTGGGGCATGAGAATCCAAACCATCTTGGAGTTCTGGATGATGAAGAGGGTTACATTGTGGTGACCACCATAGGAATTTACCCTAAAACTCTTAGATTCACGGATCAAGTGCCAGGCTGGGGATCTCTACTTTAAGAAGGTACCATATTTGGCTAGATACAGTATCCAACTCTGCAGATATTCTGCTGAAGTTTGAAGATCAGTCTGGTGGCCAGTGCCAAATGGCAAACACTATAGAATGCTTCAAAAATTGGAGACAGAAGCATGGATAAAATAGGTTCATCAATAAAATAAGAAATAGCAACATTAGTTACCATTTAAGACCATGAATTTAATTCTTTTTTTCTGGAAATTCACATTGCAATAGTAAAAAAAAAAAAAAAAAAAAAAAAAAAAGAGGAAAAACAACAACAAAAACCTATGAGAAAGTAGGTAAGACTTTTGAGGATATTTTATAATTTTAATTATCCAGATGGAGAAATCATACACCACTTTCTGTTCCACCACAAAGAAAGGAGAAACCTCCCTGCAAAGCCAAGTTAGGTGAGGTTCCCCAGCAGAATGTCCCATTCTCAAACCTCCAAGCTCATGGAAATAGTCTAAAAGTGAGAGGGAGCAAAGGACCAGTTAGTGGAGGAAAACCTACTCTTCTGAATCACTGAGAGTGGATTCAGAGCTTGCCCACAGATAATCTTCCTGGAATACCTATGTGATATCGCCCTGGCACTTATGCCTGTGGAGTTGTCTTGGGACCTCAGGGTCAGGCCCTAGTTCTAAAAAAGTGGTCTGATGAGCAGATTACTTCCACTGGTCAGTGAATAGTGCTGACACACTGATTTTTGGGGTGACAGTGACTCATGTTGGATACACAATAAGTTCAGGTTTCTGGGCTACTACTAACCCTTGGGCTTAGGCTATATATAACCATGCATTGGTATTCACCTATCTGGGTTTCAACTGCATGCTGCTGCGAACCTATAACATCAGAGGGCTCTGGGGTGGGCACAGGCATCCTTCACCTTGCATGGTCGTACTGCCCCTTCAGCAGGTTCTGGACCATGTGTCAGGCCATCCTCTGGGGGTGGCCAGGCCAAGCTCTTCCAAGGGCTTTTGAGATCCTTGTTCTAAAATGGTAAAGGGTCCTTCCAATGTCCTCTCTTGTCTAATAGAATTGGTGGCATAATGCTCTTTTGGGTCAGTCTTAAGCACCACTAGATGAGAAACAGACATTCTTTGTGGTAATGGGACCACTCCTCTTGCTTTGTCTGCAGGCCCCTCCACTCTCCTGTCTGCTTGCTGCAGGGGTGCTGTCAACATCGAAAGAGATCACATTCTGGGAATGTAATGATCACAGCTAAAGAGTTCAAGGGAAGATGTGGTTGGAAGATGTGTCATTCTACATTTATGCTACAAAATTTCAAGACGTAAATTTAACATGACCAGAAAACGAATTATTCACAATTTCCTTCACACTCTGAAGAAGACTTGTGTTTGTGGGCAACTAAAACAAAGCATACAGCCTCTGAGAGTCCTTGGAAACCAAAACTGACAAGCAGCTCTGGATAATACAGCATCATGAATAACAATATAACCAGCACTACACAAAGGCATTAGGGAACTTCAGAGTCAAGAAGATCTACATTGTTTTACTACAAACAGGTTTGGAAGAGACATGGCGTTGTGTATAATAACATAGTCACTAGTCTTTTCTCCCAGTAACACACAGGAAATTAGTCAGGCACTCTATATTTGACAGTAAATAGAGCACTAATAAAGAACAGGACTAAAAGAGTCCTGGACATGCTCAGGGAGAAGTAGTGCTTGGTCACTACCCAGAGTATTCACACACACTGACTGAACAATAAGACATAAAACTTAAGTCCCTCCTCTCTATCCATTGTTCTAAATCTTCACTGACAGTTCACTATCCCTCACACGGGCACATGGATTTGCAATATAAATTTTAATTAAATTGTTATATAGTCAATATTCGCCCAGGACTCCACACAGCCTAGAGATAGCCCTGGTGTTGTAGGTCTGAGATGGAGATTTGCATGCAGGTGGCTTATTGGAAAGTGCTCTTCAAAGAAAACATATATGTAAATATAACACACCTCTTTCCTTATATAGGAAGAGAGGAAATATATTTAGAGAAACATGATTTTTTTCATTAAACACGAGCAGAATTAAAATGAGTGTGAAATAAAATGCGCTCCCCAAAGAACAAGACAGGTCACAGAAACATTGCAAAAAGCAACCAAAGAAAAATAAGAAAACATAAAAATAACAGAAGTTAAAATAACAGAAGCAGAACAAAATATATTAGTTATACACTAAAGGCTAAGCTCATCTAGGAGGGTAGCTCAAATTTGCTTAGAAAACTAAATGCAAATAATTACTGCTTAATACGAGACATATTTAAAACAAAATAATGTAAGAAATTTAAGGTAAAAGGATGATTAGTCTTCTGTTTCTGATAATATTTAAGACTAAATATCTAGAGAAACCCTCCTTATATAAAATGTAAAAAAAATGTAGTATACTATACTGTTTTAGATAAAAATTTTAAATGTATGGCAAGGAACATGTATTTACAATAAAAACTTGTAAAGTACAACAAGAGAAAAGCTTCTATGAGCAAAAATCTGCAGGGAAAAAAAACAAACTGCATAATAATACTTGCAAAGATAGCAGATGTTAGGATTATCAGAGACAGAAAAAATATATATATTTTTAAAATATTAAAAAAAAAGATATTGAAAGTGTGATGAATGAGCCAAAGACCACCAAAATGTCTGGTTGGAAATAATACCAAGTAAAATTCCAGAAATAGAAATATAAGTGAAACTTGAGCTACATAGCTGCTAAGTTGAAATTGGGCACAGCTGAAGAGATCAGTGTGAATGAGGTGATACACAGGAAATAGTTCCTGAATACTGAATAAAGGTACTAAAAATATGACCAAGAGGTTAAGGGATATGGGATATAAAGTGAAGAATTCCAACAGGCATCTAATTGTTATTTATGATAGAGCTTATAAAGATAATAAAGGAAAATCATTATTCAAAGAAAAGCTGAGACTTTCCCCAAGTTGATAAAAGGCATCAGTCTCAGATTCAGGAAGTCCAATAATTCCCAACAAGATGAACAGAAAGACATCTAGAAAAATTTGGTGTAATTGTGGAACAAAGACAAAGAGAAGATGTTAAAATCAGCCAGACAGAAAAGATAGATTACCTGCAAGAGAGTAACTGCTGATTTCTTAAGGGAAAAAAAATAAATACAGCCAGAGGACCATCAAATGGTATTTTCAGAGTGCTGGGAGTTGGCATTGGCCAAATGAGGATCATTACACTCAGTAGAATCATCTTTCGCACACAAAATAATAAAGGCATTTGAGACAAATGCTAATAAAAAAACATTTACTAGAAACTGACACTCGCTAGAAAGAAGGATGCACTTCAAGAAGGAAGAAAATGATCAGTGAAAATCTGAGATGCCAAAAAACAGCTGAACAAAAAGATAGTAAACATGAAGCTAGCTGTAACAAAATATTGTTTTAAAAATAAGAATAAGGAGGACCTGGGTGGTTCAGTCAGTTAAGTGTCCCACTTTTGGTTTCAGCTCAAGTCCTGGTCTCACAGTCATGAGATCCAGCCCCATGATGGGCTCTGCACTGAGTGTGGAGTCTGCTTGAGACTCTCTCTTCCTCTCCCTCCACCCCTCCTTTGCTTGTGCTCTCTCTCTCTCAAATAAATAAGTAAATAAATAAGAATAATGTCTAAAGTGTAGATTTTAAAAAACCTAAAATGTTGAACAACAATGGATATACATGGGGATGATCATTAAGTTAAAGTATTTGAACCTCTTCATATTGTTTAAGACACAGATAAGGACATGATTGATAGTTTAGTTTAAATTTTTTTAACATAAACATGCATGTTAAAATGTCTAAGTTACTACTAAAAGAATAGAATTAGAGTGTACAATATCAAATTAGGAAAAGAAGAAAACAGAATAGCGGTGGGGGACAAACAAATCTAAAAAGATGCACGAAAACGAAGCAGGGAGAAACAAAAAACCTAGGGCAAATAATTCAAAATGGTAAAAAATATTTACACACACTCACACACACACACAATGCAATCAATAATAACAAATAAACTTTCTAGTTAAATAAAAAAAATGTCAGACTGGATTTACAAAATAGCTAAGCACATTTTGAAAACAAACGCAGACTCATAAGCTGTAAGAACAACAGAGGTTGAAAATCAAACATGAAAAAAGGTAATCAGGAAAATTCAAGTCAAGAGAGCACTACTATACATATATTACTATCAGAAAGAATTAAGTTTTTAAAAAGAATTTAAAGATATAATGAGGGCCATTGCATTTTTACAGGTTATTTTTTTAAAACAGCTTTATTGAAATACAATTCACATATATAATTCACCCATTTGAAGTTTACAATTTAGTGGTTTTTAGTATATTCACAGGTAAATGCAACCATCGCCACAATTTTAGAATATTTTCATCACCTCAAAAGGAAGCCCCACTCCCTTTAGCTGTCACCCCCCCCGCCCCCTAACTCTCCCTCTGGTCTAAGCAAACCAAATCTACTTTCTATCTATATTTTGCTATTCTGGACTTTCAAATGAATGGTATCGTTTAATATGTGGACTTCTGTGATTAACTTCTTTGGCTTACTGTTTTCAAGTTTCATTCAAGTTGCAGCATGGATTGGTATTTCTGTTCCTTTCTGTGGACAAGTAACATTCCGTTGTGGGAATATGCATTTCATTTATCCATTCACTCATTGATGGACATTTGGGTTGCTTCCATCTTTTGGCTGTAAATAATGCTGCTATAAACATCAGTGTACACGTTTTTTGTGTGAACATAGACTTTCATTTCTCCTGGGTATAGAGCCAGGGGTGTAACTGCTGAGACATGTGTTTAGTATATGTTTAATCATTTGAGAAACTGTCAAGCCACTTCTCAAAGTGGCTGCACCATCTTTCACTCACTGTATATAAGGGTTTCAGTTTCTCTACATCCTTATCACTATTTGCTATCTCAATTTTTATTTTAGCCATCTTAGTGGGTATGAAGTGGTATCTCATTGTGGTTTTGAATTACACTTCCCTGATAACTAATGACATCAAGCATTTCTTCATGTGTCTATTGGCCATTTGTATATCTTCTTTGGAGAAATATCTATTCAAGTCCTTTGCCCATTTTTGAATTGCACTCTTTTTTAGTTGTCGAGTTGTAGAGATTCTAGGAATTCTTTATATATTCTAGATACAAGTCCCATATAAAATATAAGATCCTTGAATATTTTCTCCCATATTGTAGGTTGTCTTTTTACTTTTTTGATGATGCTCTGTGAAACACAAAAGTTTATAATTTTGTTGATGTACAATTATTTTTTTCCATTTCTCATGATTTTGGTGTATATCTAAGGACCTTTGTCAAACAAACCCTAGGTCATGAAAACTTACCTCTATATTTTCTTCTAAGAGTTTTATAGTTTTAGTTCTTACATGTAGTTCTTTGATCCATTTTGGGTAAGTCTTTGTATATGGTATGAGGTAAGGACCCAACTTAATTCATTTGCATATGGATATCCAGTTATTCCAGTGCCATTTGTTGAAAGGACTATTCTTTCCCTAGTGAATGGTCTTGACACTTTTCTCAAAACCAATTGTCCATAGATGTATGGGCTTATTTCTGGCTTCTCAGTTCTATGCCATTGATCGATATGTCTGTGCTCATGCTGGTATTGCACTGCTTGATTACCATTGCTTTGTAGTAAGTTTTAAAATTAGGAAATGAGAGTCCTCCTACTTTGCTCTTCTTTTTCACAATTGTTTTGATTGTTTTTTTTTTCTTTTTTTTTAATGTTTATTTATTTTTGAGAGAGAGTGCACTCGTGTGCGCACGTGTGGGGGAGGAGCAGAGAGAGAAGGGGACAGAGGATCTGAAGCTGGCTCTGCACTGACAGCAGTAAGCATGAAGCAGGGTTCGAACTCATGAACCGTGGGATCATGACCTAAGCTGAAGTCAGAGTTTAACCAAATAAGCTTCCCAAGCATCCCTGTTTTGATTATTCTGAGGCTCCTTCAGTTTCACGAATTTTAGCAACAGCTGGTCAATTCTTACAAAGAATTCAGCTGGGGTTCTGACAGAGATTGTGGTGAATCAGCAGAACAGGTTGGGAGCAGGTTAGGCATCTTAAAAATTTTAAGTCTTCTGAACCGTGAACATGAGATATTTTCCCATTTATTTAGATCTTCTTTAATTACTTTCAACAATGTTTTGCTTGGTTGATTATTCCCTTTTAAGTTTTCAGGGTATATGTTTGCACGTTTTTTATTAAATTTATTTCTAGGTAACTTACTCTTTTTGATGCTAGTGTGAATGAAATTGTTCTCTTGGTTTCATTTTTGGATTGTTCATTATAAGTGTATACAAATACAATTGATTTTTGTACATTAATCTTGACTCCTCTAACCATGCTGAACTTGTTTATTAATTTTAACAGTTTTTTAATGGATTCCTTAAGATTTCCTATAGTTGTGAATACAGATAGTTTCACTTCTTCCTTTCTAATATGAATCCTTTTTATCTATTTTTTAGGTTTACCTAATTACCCTGGCTAGGATGTCCAATACAGTGTTGAATAGAAGTGGTGAGAGTGTGCATCCTTGTCTTGTTTCTGGTCGTAGAGACAAAGCATCCAGTCTTTCACTGTTAAATATGATGTTATCTGTGGACTTTTCAGAGATACCCTTTATCAGGTTAAGGAAGTTCCCTTTTATTCCTAGTTTGTTGAGTGCTTTTATCATGAAATGGTGTTGGATTTTGCCAAATGCTTTTTTTGCTCCTAATGAAAAGATCATGTCATTTAAAAAATTATATTGATACAATGAATTCTATTAATTGATTTTCAGATGCTGACATAGTCTTGCATCCATAGGATAAATCCCATTTGGTCATGGTGTATGATTCTTTTCTATATTGCCAGATTCAGTTTGGAAGTATTTTATTGAAGACTTTTGCAGCCATATTTACAAGAGATATTGATCTGTGGTTTTCTTGTGATATCTTTGTTTGCTTTGAGTAGCAAGGTAATGTTGGTCTTATAAAATGCTGGGGAAAAGGGTTCCCTCCTCTTTTATTTTTTGGAAGAGTTTGTGAAGAACTGGTAGCAATTCATTCAATGTTTGGTACAATTCAGTGGTGAAAACATCTGATAAACCATTAGTTTTACTTCATAAGAGAGATAAAACTATTTAGGTACATAATAACATATATAGGTCAAAAAAAAAAGGACAGAATCATAAAAGAACTTAATGAAACACTAAAATTTGGGGACATTTAAAAGTAAATCTCTCATTAACTATTGGATCAATACCACAACTATTACACATCAAAACTTGGGGGATGCTGTCTATAGGTATTGGAACAGACTGTTCCTCAGTGTCACTTCAGACATAAACCAGTTGTATGCCTTTCAGCAATGGTCATATTCAGCTTCCTGGGAAATAGCCCTGGGCTATGTCCCATGGACTTGGACTACCTGGACCACGAGGCCACCTCCATGCCCACCAAGGGAACACCTTCTGCCAATGTCATCAATGATGTATTATTGCTCACAGGTAGGACAAGAGTTTTGGCTCTTGACAGAAGCTAGACATGAATGTTCCTCTGACAATAATAAGTTAATAACCTTGGCTGTGTTTATAAACAGAATCACTTCTTGTTGGTGATGAGAGAGGATACTCTGCTTGTCTATCAAGGAAGGAAGAGGTGAGGGTGGGCCACCTCACAAGTGGCCTGGGTTTTGCAGTGAGGGCTTTTTAGAGGGACAAATGAGTGAATAGAGTGTGCAGTGTCTACTCCTTGTCAGCAAAGGATGTGTTGGTTGGTCCCTCTAGCTCTAGGTAGATATTCATCAGTAGATATTCATCAGTGGATCTTGCCCACAGCCATTATTAGTGTAGTGATTAGGTGATTTTCTATTTCTCATTCTGAAATGAATTTCTTTGCTGAAGCAATTTTATTTTCAAAAAATAAAAAGAAAGTGACTTGACTTTTATTTCTGGCAATAGTCTCAACTAGATAGCCTGAAAACTCTTTAAAAATATTACAAACATCCTATTATATGCGTAGCCATGATCCTAGGAAAGGAAATTCCCAGATGGCAAAAACAAAGAGAAAACTAAAAACCAAAGAGATAAGGACCTGAGCTGATCCTGTAGCAGCCCGAAGGGTGTTTTTTGGTCTCAGTAACTAAGGGATTTTGGTTTTAATGACCTCAGAGGGGAATGAAATGAGATCTTGATCCTGCTTATGGTGAGCAACAGAACTAAGACTTCTTTGTAAAAGCCAAGTTCTTAGAAAAGCTCCACATTCTGTAAAAGAGTTAACTAGAAAATACCAACCCAACCGCATAAGGATAAGGCAAAGAAAATTTTTTTGTCATGATCTGGCCTCTCACTGGGAAGAAAACATCTCATGGGCTTATGCTTACACAGTTTTAGAGATCAAATTTAAGCTTTCTCCAGGACCCTTTCACATCATAAATATACATAAAATAATGGCTTGCATTATGGCTTCATATGGCTGTAATATCCTTAGAGCATCTGACAGACGCAAAAGAAAAATCAATTTAGAGAGATACACCTTCAATCCAGGCTGCATAAGTTTCCTACAGATTAAGTCCTCTACGCATGCGCTCACAGTGAAAAGTTACAAAATATATGAGGAAACTACTTAGCTTCATGAGATCAGCAGAAATGGTGAATGGTAGGCTTAGATGTTTGAAAACATCAGATGATGCAAATATAGGACATGAATGACATACTGAGTATGATTAAGATGATTAAAAGCATAATAGATAATGAAAAATAAGCAGGAAAAATAAAACACTATCTAAAAAGAACAAAACAGCACCTATCAACAAATATAGGGGGAAAAACTGACAGAATTAAAGGGACAAATAGACAATTCAATAATAGTAGTGGGAGACTTCAATGCCACACTTTTAATAACGGATAGAGTAAGTAGGCAGAAGAGCAACAAGGAAATAGACCTAAGTGACATTTACAGAATCTTCTACCCACTAACAGGATAGACATTCTTCTCAAGTGCACATGGAACATTCTCCAGATTCGACCATATGATGCCATAAAACAAGCCTCAAGGAATTTGAAAGGATTGGAATAATACAAAGTCTGCTTGCCAACCATAACTGAATGTAATTAGAAAATAAGTACAGAAAGAAATTTGTGAAGTTCACAAATACGTGGATATTAAACAACACACTTCTAAATAACCAATGGGTCAAAGAAGAAATTGAAAGAGAAATTGGAAAATACCTTGATGTAAGTGAAAACAAAAACACAACATACCAAAACTCAGGATATGCAGCTAAAGCAGTGCACAGAAGGAAATTTGTAGCTGCAAATTCCCATATTAAAAAGGAAAAGAGGGGCACCTGGGTGACTCAGTCAGTTAAGTGTCCGACTTCATCTCAGGTCATGATCTTGCAATTTGTGGCTCCAAGCCCCGCACTGGGCTCTGCATTGCTCTGCTTGGGATTCTCTCTCTCCCCCACTCTCTCTCTCTGCCCCTCCCCCTCTTGTGTGCATGCTCTCTCTTGCACTCTCTCCTCTCTCTCTCTCTCTCTCTCTCTCTCTCTCTCAAAATAAATGAATAAAGTTAGGGGGAAAAAGGAAAAAAAGATATAATATCAATAACCCAGCTTTCCACCTTAAGAAACCAGAAAAAGAGGAGTCCGTTAAAACCAAAGCAGACAGAAGAAATAATTAAGATTAAAGCAAAAATTAAACAGAAAATAGAAAACAGAGAAAAACAGTGAAACCAAAAGCTGATTCTTTGAAACAATCAACAGTATCAACAAGCATTAATCGTCCTCATTTGCCCTGAAATTTCATTATTCTACAGGTCTACATCCACCTGGGAATTAACTTCTCTGAGATGTAGCTCACCCCACTCTCCCTACACCTCCTAGCTCACTTCTCCCATTTTTCTCCCCTATATAACAGCATTAAAATCATAAACATTTACAAAGCACACGTTTTCTTTCTTTCTCTATAACTTGACTAACCCAAAGTATTTTTGAGAATATTTACATACACACACATATACACACACATATACACAAGGAAAAAAGTAAATGATGAAATCAGAGCAAAGGAAAATTTCAGATACAGAATACTTTATTTATTTATCTTAAATTTATTTATTTAAATTTAAGTTAGTTACCATACTAACTTGTATATATTGTGTAGTATTAGGAGTAGAACCCAGTGATTCATCACTTACATCTAACACCCAGTGCTCATCCCACCAATTGCCCTCTTTAATGCCCATCACACATTTAGCCCATCTGCCCACCTCCCTCCATCTTCCCTCAGTTTGTTCTCTGTATTTAAGAGTCTTTTATGGTTTGCCTCCCTCTCTTTTTTTATCTTATTTTTTCTTCCCTTCCTCTATGGCCATCTGTTCTGTTTCTTAAATCCCACATATTAGTGAAATCATGTGTGTGTCTTTTTCTGACTGACTTCTGTCTTTTTCTGTCTATTTCACTTAGCAAAATACACCCTAGTTCCAACCATGTTGTGCAAATGGCAAGATTTCATTCTTTTTGATTTCAGAGTAATATTCCATTGTATATATATGCACCTCATCTTCTAGATAAAGGGTATTTTATACATAAAATCCAACACATGCAACAAGCCCTACACACTGTACTGAGATGAGCCAAAAATTATGAAACTGAGCTTTCCAACTCTCCCCCGCAACCCCTTTCATACTTCACCAAGAAAAGGGAGAACATCCTCTCTAAAGATTCACAGGATCCGTGAGTTAGGAAACAAACAAACAAACCTCACAGCAGTACATTGTGTTTCTGTTTAAGAGAACCTCAGTTTCATTTGACAGAGCAAACTGAAATGTTTTTCCCTTGGATGCAGGGTTCAGGGCCATTTAAGAAGCATTACATGACCTTGAGCATAAGCACCCTCTGCCCCTTCCCATTTGACCTGAATTTCTCATTCCCTGTATACTCTCTATTCACCATGTTCTCTTGGTGGAAAAATGCTAATTAAAGTTTCATAATTGTATGGGCCTGCAGAATATTCCACTAGCCCATCTTCCCAAACTGACAGAACGAATGAGGAAATTGACATGGAAGTAGCATCCTGAGGATGGTTCCTATGAACACCCACCCAGGCTCTGAACAAGTGGCATTTTTAAAAGGTGGGTAGACATAAGGGAAGTTAACAAAGATACGTCATAATACTACCAAATTTATACTCTAGGCCAGAAAGAGTCATTTAATTACAAAACTCTGCAAGTATTTTTAGAGAAGTACTACATTCGGCAGACTTTAGAAAGAAATTTGTAAATGATTTATATTTACAAAAAAAAAAAAAAAAGACATACAATCATCTAAATGCACCAGATATTTAAATGTTCAATCTATTCTTTAAGCTATCAAACACCTTTCTGTCAATTTTGGAAGAGAGAAAGCTTAGTCAAGACAACAGGAACAATTCAATTGATTCCTGAAACATTTGCTCAAGGAATTATTTAAATACATCAGAAAGACTTCAAAAACCAAAGAGCAATATATGTTTTCTGAAAAAATCCAGGCAACATATGACAAAAAGAGCTTTTCCTGACAATCCAGTACCACTGCAATCTCAGATCTAAAGGTTATGTCATCAAATCATCAGAGACGATTTATTAACCACCCCCAGGAGTAGGGCACGCAGGAGCATGGTGTCCACCATTGACAGTGGTGTTCACGCTCATCAACACACATGTGAACAGCCTAAGCTCTGCTTGTGGGAAAAAATAGATGGCAACAGCCTGCACAGAAATCATTTAGCAAAAAAGAAAAAAAAAATCAATTGAAGAAATATAACTAGTTACATTCAGAGAAATTTACCCATGTGCTCACCTCAACCCTTGAAAAATTTATTCCTCTGAATTCTATCCATTCATGGCATTTAGGGTACACATCTGTGATTCTCAGATTTCTTTTTTTAAAAATTGAGACTGATACCCTGTCATAGCTTGTCTGATTACAGCTGTAACAATGTTGAAATCCTCAAAGGCATAAATGGAAAATATTTATCACTTAATTAATGTTAATATTTTGGGATGTTTACGACAACTCTCAAGATGATTGACAATATGCTAGGGGTACAGCAAAGCCAGGATTTGGATTTCCTGATGCAGAGTACTGGGGGATGAAGATCAGGTTGAAATTAATCCAGACCCTGAACAAAGCTCACTATCATTTAATTAATTTAACAGAAAGTGCTGTCAGTCAAGACTTTGGGCTACTTATGGATGGGGTAAAATGGGAGCCAACAGGCAAAGTTGCCCAGTTTTAGGATATGCAGTGTAGCAGATTGTTTTTTCCATGGATGGCCACAACAGTATCTCCTGTGCCATGTGCTCTTCCGACAGTAGTGGGAGCTCTTCCATTAAGAAGTAGAATCTAATTGTCCTCCCCTGAATCTGTCCCGTCCTGATGACCCACTTGTTACCCATTGAATGAATTGAATAATATTGCTGAGTTCCGTGACAAAGTCAGAAAAGGCTCTGAAGCTTCTACCTGGTTGTCATGTGACATGTACTCTGGGAGAAGCCATCTGCCATATAAGGAGCCCAATTATTCTGAAATTGCCATGTGGAAAAGGCCACAGAGAGGTAGGTGCTCCTTTAGATAGTCCCACCTGAGCCCAGCTTTTCATCCATTCTTTTTTTTTTTTTTTAATTTTTTTAATGTTTATTCATTTTTGAGAGAGATAGAGAGACAGAGCATGAGTGGGGGAGAGGCAGAGGGAGAGGGAGACACAGAATCTGAAACAGGCTCCAGGCTCCAAGCTGTCATCACAGAGCCTGACATGGGGCTGGAACCCACAAACCATAAGATCATGACCTGAGACGAAGTCACATGCTTAATCGCTTAACTGAGCCACCCAGGAGTCCCTCATCCATTCTGATTCTGTGCCCAATTCCAACATGTGGGATTTTTTCCACACTACTAAGTAATTCTCCAACACCAACTAGACGTTATATAATTTAACTCAATCCTGACACTATCTGCCTGTATATAACATCAGATCCCACAGGTTAAGGGCTCAGTCCTACAAGACTGCAACCCCCTTCAGATGCCCATCACAAATCCAGATTGTTACATGGACTTCTAACCAACAGGTCATAGATGAGAAATCCCAATAATCCCCACGGTGGGTTCAATTAATTTGCTAGAGCGGCTCACAAAACTTAGAGAAACATTTTACTTACTAGATGACTGGTTTATTATAAAAGGATGTAACTCAAGAATAGTTACACTGTCACATCCTGCGCAATGCTTCCATGATCTCTAAGTTTGCCACTTTGTATGTGTTCACCAACCTAAAAGATCTCTGAACCCCACCCTTTTGGATTTTTACTGAGATTTTATTACCTAGCCATGATTGATTGCATCATTGGCCATTGGTGATTGGTTTACCCTCCAGTCCCACCCCACCCCCTGCCCCTGGGTTGGGGTGGGACTGAAAGTGCCAACCTTCTAATAACTTAATTGGATCCCCTGGCAACCAGCCCCTAGCCTTAGGTTACCTAGAAGTTTTCTAAAAGTCACCTTATTAACATTAAAAAGGTTTATTGGTCTTATCACTTAGGAAATTCCAACCGCTTGAGGAGCTCTGTGCCAGCAACACAAAGACCAAACATACATCTTATTATAAATTACAATTCCACATCCACCCCACCAAAATATCAGAAGTTTAAGCTGTCTTACACTTTCCAGAGTAACAATACACAGGCTGAGAAGCACTGAGTGACCTGAATCCATGCCGCAGGGAGCAAAAGAATAACTCAGCCAAACCCTGCCTGAATGTCAGACTTTTCAAATGAGATATAATAAAAATGGTTATAGTTTTAAGCCACTAATTTTACAGTAGTTTTTTCATGCAGCAGTAGATAACCTGAACATGCAGATAAAAGTTACCTTATAACATCAGGAAAACCTCTGTGGACCCATCTACAAACAATGGCTATATGTTCTTTTCCACAAAATCTCTGTAGGACTTCACATGGTTTGGGCCCCAGCCATGCAGGGATGATTTGCTCTCTCTAAAAGTGTTTATTAAATGCCAAGTGACCCTAGTACATTTAGGCACTTGTTTTCACATCATTAACCATTTGACAGGGACACTTAGCATACAGAGGATACTAACAGATTAAAAGATTCAACCCACAGAGTGTTAGAGTAGGGAGTTAGTCAGGTTCTAACAGGATACCTGGAGGTCAGCAAGAGGAAGTCATGGCCAGCCTTCAGGAAAGTCAGAGGCCTGTCCTGAAAGCACAAGAAGCCGGATCAAATCAGACAGGCCAAGATGGCAGATGCCTTGACAGGAAACCTCTGACCAAATTAGGAAGAAAAAGCAGGAAACCTGCTTTCCACCCCAAGTAATAAATATTCCGCCCCCTAGTTAACAACTGTCAATAAAAGATAGAAACCCAACTCCCAGGACCCTCTGGCTTATGCTGTTGTGCATGTGGGCTTGCGCGTGCGCTCTCTCTCTCTCTCTCTCTCTATCTCTCTCTCTCTCAGTCTCCTATCTCAAGAGTGTACTTCTCACTTCAGTAAACTTTCCCTCTTGTGTCACTCATCTGCTATGCTTCATTCTAGTGATAAGACCAAGAACCTTTGGCCACTCCTTCCAGTCTGGCTGGGTCGAGGCCCCAGGGCCAGAGGACTCCCCAGTTCACCTGGCAACAAGAGGAGGAGGCAGAAATTAAAATAAGACATTTCTGAAATTCTCATATGAGTTGGTGAGTAAATCTATCTTGTTCTATATGAAACTTCAAAAATATCTTCACTGATGGGTCCCCCTGTGTGACTCAGTTGGTGAAGCATCTGACTTCGGCTCAGGTCATGATCTCACAGTTTGTGAGTTTGAGCTTCATGTCAGGCTCTGTGCTGAAAGCTGAGCCTGGACCCTGCTTAGGATTCTGTGTCTCCCTCTCTCTCTCCCTCTCTCAAAAGTAAAAACATTAAAATTTTTTTAAAATATCTTCACTGATTAAATACAGAAAGCTAAAGACAGTTGTCAACTCTGTATTCTTTGAATGCTGATTTGTAACTTAGAATACATTTCTCCAAACATTTCTAGCCATGAGTCCTAATAATACTAATCTTAAACTGTGGGCCAGAGTCAGGAGCTAAAGAGAAAGAAAGATGAATATAGTATTCTCTCTCTTCTCTAAGAGCAGGGCCACCCTAGAAAAACTTTAAGAAGGCGTAGTTTGTCTTCAGCCCTCTGGTACCTAGAATTCCTTCTCTCAGGTTCCTGGGACCCTAAGGTCACCCCCTGATGGTGGAATCACATCCAGGCCCACCCTCCACTCCAGCACCTTCTGGCCCCATGCTAGTGACTTTAAAATCACTTATCTAATTTCTCCTCCCAGCCTCCCGGGGAGCAAATTCTCACTGATACATAAGTGGTTGATTTCCCTTTCTGCCTGGATTTACATTACTGGGATTTCCGGCTACTTAGCTAAGTGAAGCTGGAGGTCCAGCCAGCAGGCAGAACCATTCTGCTTCAAGTGTCTTCTGGCTTTTCATAGTGACTTTTCCTCTTCTGAACTTGTGAACTATCTCCAGCTCCTAGAGGCGGCAGTAACAAGACAACTGTAATGAGGTTAGAGCAAAGTCTGGAGATAAACTCATCTGTGTTGGGTAGTTTGTAAATTGAAAACGTCACAGGTAATGTTAATCCCAAGGGGTTAACAGAAGCTAGTTCTAAGACCAGCAACCAGTGCTTAACAACCTGTTCTCCGGAGGGGAAAAAAACAAACAAACCCTGATTGGCCTTTGCCAACCTTCCTGGTGTAAATGTTCCCACACACGATATTCGATTTTAAGGTACTCCTGTGCCATCACTGAATGTGGAACTGGGAGGTGAGGTACAATGTCTACCCTCTTAACCCAGCAGAAGCCTGCTCTAGCCCCCCTGCCAGCATCTGCAGCAGCCATGACCTACTTCCAAGCCCAAGCAACCAAGATAATCTGGATGTGGGGTTCCATGTGGAGACCACTTTTTAGAGGAAACTGGTCACTGAAGTCCAAAAGATACCCTTCTACTTTGCCCATGCAGCCCTGTCCAATTTCTTATCTCCAAAAAACTTTTCTTCTCACCCCTAGAACCTCTTGGCTTCTAACTCATGTTTAGCATGCCCCCGGTTTGCTGTGTGTACCCAAGTGTCTGTCCCCACCACTTGCCCATCCTCCAAGGGACTCTTGGCCCCTGACCTCTGTCCTGAGACACTAGAGTGGAGCCCCAACACAGATTCCTATGGCCAGAGCCCTGCTCCTTGCTGACTGGTATCCACAGAGCTGATTCAGGCTGGTATGTCTGGGGAAGGAAAAGGACTCTAACATGTCTTGAGTGTCCTTGATGTTTCAGACATCCGGCCAATGTAGGAAGTGGAGTCTTTCTGCCTTATAGATAAAGATGATGGGGCCTAGACACAACCCTAAGGCCACACAACTGATTAGGGCAGAGCCAAATTTTGAGCCAGATTTGGTGAGGCCAAAGATGGGTGTCTCTAACTATATTGCCCACTCAATCCCCAGCATACTTGTGGTTTTCAAACTATTTCCCCAGGAAGTTAGAGTCCCAAGCAGGTGACTTAAAGACACTACAAATATTTTATGCACATTTTGTGTTTTAAAGTATTTAACCATAGTTCTAAAACCACACAAATTAAAGCAACATGCAAAGCCAGTGTGTTTTATACCAAATACAGGTAACTTGCTCTGCCAGGTTAGTGCATCTAGACCACAAAATAAAGTGTCCTTATTATCTTATGAATATGTATTTATCTAAATAAAGTTTCCTCATTATCTCATTAATGTATTTATGCTTTTTATTTAGAAAATTGTGTACATGAACAGAAGTAAAGCCAAGTCATTACATCATGGCAAGCGTGAAGTTTTGGTGTTTTTTACCAGTAAGGTAAGTTGAGGGAGACATCAACTCCATTGGTTGGGGGAAACTGCACATAAAATGAGGAACCTCTCCTTATATGCTCTGCATTTCATGTTCTCATCTCTTATGTTTCAATTGCACATGTATTCTGCTCCCTCCAACATCTTTTCTTCATAGCCTAAACATTACCGCCCTTTTATTTAAATCATAGATCACCCCTGACAAATGTACTGATTTGTGTGTGGACTTACTGGCTATTTCCACAACTCTGCTCTCCCACCCACCCTCCAAATGTCAGCTCCAGGAAGGAAAGGACTTTATTCTGTTTATCACTACATCCAGAGCACTTAGACCACTGCCTGGAGTATTATAGGTGCTCAACAAAAAGTGTTTGAATGTGGGGATAGATGAACAAATGCATGAATGAATAAATAAAAGTTAATCTGACTGCTTCGAAATTTTGAGTGACTCTATGGCAGAGACAGGTACTAAGATATATGAGAGTTTTTTAATGATATTGCTGAACATCCCATAATGTTGCAATATAAATTTGAAAAGTGTTTTCTACCATAGAGTTTGATTTTAAACTAGCTAAAGAACCCATTCATCAGCTCCCTTCAGCTTGTACATTTACTAATTAAGGAACGCAGGCAGTTCTTAGTCATGGAGAATAACTCAACTTTGGAACACAAATATCTTGCCACTTCTCTTTCAAACCTCTGGACCAGCGGCATTTAAGAGTATACTGAGACAATATGAGGTGCCTGGGTGGCACAGTCAGTTAAGCCTCTGACTTCGGCTGAGGTCATGATCTCACAGTTTGTGAGTTTGAGCCCCTCATCAGGCTCTGTGCTGACAGCTCAGAGCCTGGATCCTGCTTTAGGTGCTGTGTCTCCCTCTCTCTCTCTCTGCCCCTCCCCTGCTCACTCCCTGTCTCTCTCTCTCAAAAATAAAATAAACACTTTAAAAAAAAATTTAAAAAGAGTATACTGAGATCATAAGACAAACATTCAGAAATTAATATGTACAACTAATACCTGTGTGAATCAGGGTTTGTTTGTTTTTTTTCAATATAATGCGACCTAATAAAATGCAGACATACATGAAACACTGCAACTGATCTAAGACTGCAAATATTATCCAAAAAAAAAAAAAAAAAGCTGATTTCAAAGGCCGTGTTGATCTAAAAAGCCTCACTTTTCTTACTATCTGGTTTACAATGAGTAAATATTGTACATTTGAACTTATAAAATCAATTCATTCCAATCAAACAAACCTTATCTGTTTTATAAGTCTGGTTTCTTTTATCATTTGAGGGAAAAAGAGAATCTGCTAAAAGAAGTTCAGATGTAAAAACAATGGCTCTACCCCACAGAGTGTCCATTCTCCTGCATTACAGCCACCCTGTGCTGTAGGACACTCTGGGTGCTGCTTGGGAGTGGTTCCTCGCCTGCTGGAGCCCCCTATGGCACATCAATGAAGTCTGCTTCGTACACAGTGCCGGTGTCCAGCCCTTTGCTGTGGCGCTAAGTCACAATGGTGAGAACAGGATGCAGGGAGCAAGCGTGAAGCCAGAGGGACCTGGGTTCCCTCCATCTCTGCCACTTACCAGTTGTGAGACCACATCTTAACTTCTCAAGCAATACCTCCTTCATCTGACAAAATAATAATGTTAACCACTTCACAGAGTTGTTGCAAGAATTAAGCAGGTAATGTAGGCAAAGCATTTAGAACAGAATGGGGATGATATTATTCCATTTATTATTTCTATTTTTATTAGCATTATGTTTTAGTTCTTAGGTTCAATTCATATATATAAGGTACCTTGATTATGTCTGTTTGACAAATGTGTTCAGAAAAGTCCAAGAAAATAATAATGAAGTGTAAATAAGCAAAAAAAAAACCATAAAGGATTATATAATGGATTGCGGTATTACCAAATTTTGTCATTTTGTATTTGATTAGTACACTGTTCCTGAAGGATATATCCAGCCTGAGTGTTCCAAGTGGAAAGGAAGGGTCCAACCATGCAAACAATTTATCATTGATGCACATTTGATCTCCACCACCATTCCTCACTGCTTATCTGTGGACTGTTTGAAAGCAATAAAACAAAAACATCCAAATGTTCCTAACTTAAAAACACATCCATAGCATTCAGATCCTCGGATGGGAAGAAGTTTGAGAAGTCACAGTGCCCTACCCCTTCCTTCTGGGAAGGGCACTTGAGAGGGTTTTACGGGCTTCCTGGGGAAGAGATGGTACTGAGAGGACTCCCTGGATCACAGGTAGGATGGCTCAACCACGTGGTGCCCCTGGGAGCCTTCCCACAGGTGGCACTCTGTGATCCAGCCTCAGAAAACCGGGAATGGGGGCTCCCCTGCAAGAGCCAGGCCCACCCCTGCCGCCCCACCTGCCACCACGGAGCTTGAGCTATCTGGGATGTGGCAAAATACACCAGACCCCATGGGGCTCCTGCACCAGGGCCCCTCTGCCCTCATGCTGTGGTAGGCTGGGTCGGGACTCTGAGGAAAACCAAGGCCACTCTCTTTAGACGCTCTGGCTTCAACCTAGACTCCTACCCTGGCTCTTCTCAGATCCCTGCTGCACACTGACCCTTCTGCTCACAGAATCACTGCCTCAAAGAGGAAGAGAAAGCTTAGGAAGAAGCCAAGAGGCCTTTGAGAACTCTTTGCCCCCTCCCAGTGAATGGTGACAGCCGTCAGCTTGGCACATTCATTTGTGCCCCTAGCTATCACCTGGTGAGTACCTACTATGTTAGGTGCTGTGCTAGGCACTGGGCATTTGAAAAATGGATCAAGCAGAGCACCTGACTCAACCTGCTTACAAGTGTAGGGAGAGACACAATACAGAATAGGAGGGAAGCACAGGGGTTGTGAAGGCTACCTAACCCAGCTGGAATACTGCCCAGGCAGGCACTTCGGGAAGCAGACTGAGATGGGATCAGCAGGCAGGACGTATTAAGGACTGCCCTGGGACTGACATCTATGGAAGGGACAGGACAGAAGTGAGTTGGGCAGAGGGAGAAACCGACTCATGACAGAATGACACAGACCCAGTGACGACCTCATTGGACACCATGGGGACCTGAACTTTAACCCAGTGGAGTTTTCCCTATATACAGACCATTTTACTCCAGCATCAACCTGTCATTGTATTGAGCCACACGAGAAGAGGCATGGCCTTGGATGCACCAGTTCCCAAACTCCTGAGCGTACAGCCCCCTTTACTCTGGACCATTTCCC
Organism: Panthera uncia; assembly: GCF_023721935.1. Lineage (NCBI taxonomy): Eukaryota > Metazoa > Chordata > Mammalia > Carnivora > Felidae > Panthera > Panthera uncia. The sequence continues at coordinate 124,694,865 of NC_064810.1, read as the reverse complement.
AGAACCACTGGTCTGCAGAACACGTTTTAGGTCTCCAATCTCAATGCCCCAATCTCAGAGATCATTTGTTTCCAGGGGTTGACGATAATGAGCTAGATGGTTACCTAGGGTGAGGCTGCCCTTCAGGCCAAGTCACAAGTCAACAGAGAAAGCTGTGTGACCCAGATGAGGCCTTGGCTACCCAAGAGCTGGGACCCAGCTCTGCTCCAACACTACCTTAGAGGTAGGTAGGGCTTCCCCAGGAAGATCCCTGAACTAGCCAGGATGCTCTCAGGTGACAAGGCTACAACCTCTACTCAAACTGGTTCAAGAAAAAAAGTAGGGTAAGCGTTTATTGCCTTGTGTAACTGCAAAGTCCAGGGATAGGTCTAGCTTCAGGAGAAGCTGAATCCAGGGCCTTGCTCCCTTTCTGTCTCTCACCTCTGCTTTCCCGTGTGTCAGCTGCATTCTGATGCATGCTGTTTCTTAGCAGTGCCAGTTGGAAGCTCCAGGCTTACATTCTGCCATCTTAACAAAACAGAGCTTCTACTCTTCCATATTAATAAAATAAAATAGAGCTTCTACTCTTCCATATTTCCTATAAAAGCCCTGGATTTATTTCTTATGGGCTTGGCTGTCATTGTATATCCAACCCTGAACCAATCCCTATGTCCAGAGAAATGGAATATCTGATTGTCTACGTCTTTGACATGTGCTGGGGAAGGAGGGTGTCACTCTCCCCACATTACATGGCCTGGCAGTGCTCCCCAGGGGAAAACCAAGATCCAGCCTCAGGAGAGGAAATGGATGCTGGACTGACAGAAACAGTCCACTACAATACCGTTTTCTGCCACAGCTTATAGGGCCTGTGCTGGACTCAGCCCTCACTTTACAGCCTGACAGAGGTGGTAAAAGAGGCCCTGCTCTGGGGTCCCTCACTTCTCCTACTGTGTACAGTGTCATGTGGATGGTCATCTGTCCTGCTGCCCCGAAGAAGCACTAGAGATGGAGGTAAGCAGGGCTGTCTGCATAATGACCGCAAGGTTCCTTCTAGCCCCTGGCTGGGCAATTTACTCCCAAGGGTCCGTGGAATGAGTTTGGCAGTAGGGACATGGGAGGGGGCCAGAAAGAGAGAGAAAAGTAAATACACAAAAACCTAAAAAACTCTGTTAGTCATTAATTCAACTTCCTCTGCAATCAATCCTGTCTAATAGGGAGGAAAGCTAGCTGTGTGAAATCTCACAGACTCATAGATTATGCGGGGCTGAAAAAGTGATGTTAGAGACTTTCTACCTTGCACAACCTTCTACCTTGCCCAAGGCATTCCCTCAGCAGGCTCCCTGATAGGGCCTTGGATACCTCCAGTAACAGAGGACTCATTACCACACAAAACAATCTCTTCCATAGCTGAGTAGCCTATTTTGAACCAAAATCTACTTCCCAGAAACTTCCACCCTCTGATCTTGTTTCTGTCCCCGGCATGATCTGAACCTCCTTGCACTAGTGTTCCTTACCCCACCTCTGATGCAGGTGCTGCTGGGACAAAAATAAATAGTGGCACCCAAGCAGACACTTGTGAATGTCATCAGGCTTTATTGCCTTGGCCCTGGGCCTTCTAGAAAGACTGATCACAGACCAGGACCTCAAACAGATCTTTGGCTTTTCCCCACCTTCTATTCACGGCTGGTGGTTTGGATCTTGACTGGCTCTTTGGGATCTGATTCGCCTCTGATTTCTAACTGAACATCAGCGTTGTTGGCTCTGTTCTGGTATCACTGGACCTTATCCTGCCTTCTTTCACAGCTACAGAGGCTCCTGACAGTACCTGACCATTCTCTGCCCCAGAATTCCAGGGCACTCAGACTTCTCTGCTGCCTGATGACAGAGCTTCCTCTGGCTCACTGATAACTTTGTTATCAACTGAGCAATCTGCACAGCTATGAGCCGTAGCCATGACTGGCATCTCCCTAATTGGCACTGACCACACAGGGGCCCACTGGCCACAGGCTTTCTCCATGAGACCTGCCAGACCCAGAGCTGACCTCCCCACAGGCTTCTGTAGTCCAATTCACTGTCTGTACTGGCCCAGACCTAGGGCTCTTGATAGCTGGAACATGTCATATGACTCCCTGAGCTCCTCTGGAAAAGATGAGCTACAAGGAGGAAGAAAGGAGAAACCAGTTCTCCACACCCTGGATGGCAGAACCTTGAATGGGTAGGGTTTGCTTGACTGATTTCAGCCCTGTCTCTTCAGCACTCATCTGTTCAATCAAAAGCAGTGATTTATGGGCTCCCCTGTCCAGCACTCTCTGCTTCTGCCCTAATGGGCCTTAATCAGCCAGGACTGCTACTGAGGAAGAGAGGCAGAGAGGGGCCCCTCATTCCTGATGGGGGAAGGCACTCTCCCCTTTGCAGACTTCCCTTTTTCCTGCTGACCCAGAGCCACCCTTTGGCCTTGACCCCGCCAGGCACAGATGGGGCCAAGCCTCTGCCAGAACTCTTCAAATAAGAATGAATGGCCACTTGGCAGGAATCGATAAGTCCAGGGAAGGGCCTCAGGAGGGGAGCAGGCACCGCAGCCCTGTGATGGGGGTCACACATTTTAATGTGCACACTGCTGACAGCCCCTCCCACTGACCTCCCCCCACCTCCTCTGCTCCACCTAGAGACCGGCTAGCCATACCTGCCTGAGGTGTGCGGCATGGCGGCAGGGAAAGGCCCAGCCACACAGTACACGGGGCCTGCTTTCCTGTGAACAGTGTTGGCTGCACGCAGAATTACACTGCCGAGGGGCAAGCAGAATGGATGGTGAAGGCTGACAGGCCCGGAGACCCCAGAGCAATTTCACTTGGTTTTGATTCATGGCTTGTCAGAGCGCTAACCAAATAGTCCATTTTCATTTTCGCCCTCCTCTCTCTCCCATTGACTGGCATCATAATTGAAAACTCTGGCATGAAGGGCTGAGGCCACCTGTCTGCAGGGCCCTCCATCCCCCCTGCTCAGAATGTCTTGCTCCTGAAAGAAGGGGACAGAGGGGAGCATCAGCAAGCAGATGGTGTGGGGATTAGATTCCCACGGGCCACCCTCCACTGCCCCTCCGTGACCTGGGGCACTCCCGCCCTCCGCTCTCTGCCTGTGGAACTTCTTCCTACTCCTTTGCTCAACTCTAAAAAGGATGCAGGGCCAGAAAGGTGGGCTGAGTTTGAAATCACTTTCTCACTCCTGGTTTGAAGGGCTGCCCTGAGGCACACCGGCAAGAAGAGAGCTTTACAATAAAGTGTCAATCAAACTTGGGGAATTTAAAAAATTTCCTTTCCCATATAAATATCTCTTAAAGGCTAGCCCAAATAATAATACTTAACATTTATTGAGCCCTTGTATCTTGCCAGCTGTTCTAAGATTTTTACATAAATTAGTTCATTTTCTCTTGGCAAGAACACTATGTGCTAGGTATTATTGTTAATTATAGATAAGAAATTTACTTGAGGTCAAACAGTTAAGAACTTTTAAAGAACTGGATTCTAGGGTGCCTGGGTGGCTCAGTTTGTTAAGCGTCTGACTTGGTTTTGGCTCAGGTCATGATCTCACAGTTTTGTGAGTTCAAGCCCTGCATCTGGCTCCATGCTAACAGTGCAGAGCCTGCTTGGGATTCTATTCTCTCTCTTCCCCTCCCCCACTCACACCATCTCTGTCTCTCTCAAAATAAGTAAATAAACTTAAAAAATTAAAAAAAAAACAACTGGATTCCAATCCAGCCAGCCATCTTAATTTGTACGTCATGTTTCCCTGACCTCCAAGATCAAGACCTAAAGTACATAGGTAGATAGATAAATGATAGATGGATAGATGGATGGATATATCTATATATCCATATAGATATAGACACATGTATACATACATAATACATAGATAATAGATGGCTAGCTAGGTGGGTAGATAATTTTTGTAAATACAAGAGTCTCTAGCAGTATAATAAAGGCTGAGGATGGTGTAAATATGTGGTATATTTGTAGAAGCAGAGGCTGTCCAGACCCTCTGAGCTCACGGACATCAAACTGTGACCTTGCTCAGTCAGGTGACTGACACGGGAGTGAAACCTAGGCTGGACAGGACTGGGATGGAGAACTGAGGGGATGGGGTGCCATCCCAGGACAGTTACCTACTGACCACCACAGAATGGGTCAGAACGCCACCAAATGAGGAACTCTGGGCTGAGGTGGGAGTAGATGACTGGAGGACAGATGGAAATCTGAGTCAGGAACCAGCCATGGGGACCCTGTGCACATGGCTGGGGTTCAGAGGGCACAAGATACCACACTGTGTGCAACAGAAAATACCTACAACTGAGCTCAAGTACCCAAGGACAGGACCCAAAACTGTATTTTTATTAGGCACCCAGATGATTCTGGTCATCAGCCAGGCATGGGAACTGCAGAGGTGAAAAAAAAAAAAAAATGAAGGTCTGAAAGAGCTCCATCCTCCTGTTAGCCTGTCCCCAGCCCACCTGCCTAGGCCATATTTCCTGCTGCTAACAGACTGGATGACTGTGCTGGCTCCTCTCCTGTCTGCCCTTTCTATACAGGCAGCCTGCTCACTCTCAAGCTTCAGGGCTATTCATGATTGGTTTTCCCAGAATCTTGAATCCATCAGGGTTTAAATTTGAAACCTCTCTAGCTTTCTGCCACAGTTCTATACCCTGACAACCAGTCTTCCTCCAACTCTTAGAACCTCACGACACAGGACTGAACCCCACCTATCCCTAACTTCCCCCCTGCTGCCTCAGCGACAGAAGGGGAGTCTCTCCCCGCCTGTCATGAAGGCCATGCCCCAAGCAGTACTAGTTTGCTAGTATTAGCAATAACTAGCAATAACTGGTTGTTATTGCTGCTGTAACCAATTCCCACAAATTTAATGGCTTAAAACAATACAAATTTATTACCTCATTGTTCTGGATGTCAGAACTCTGAACTGGGTCCAGCCAGACTAAAATCTAAGTGCTGCATACCTTCTGGAGACTATAGGGGAGAATCCATTCTTTGCCTCTTCAGTGTCAAGAAGCCACCTACATTCCTTGGATTGTGGCCCCACACGGCTCAGACTACCCCCACTGTCACATCTCTCAGGACTCTCCTGCCTCCATCTTATAGTGACCCTTGTGGTTACATTGGACCCACCCTGATAATCCAGAATATTCTCAAGATCCCTAATTTAATCACACCTGCAAAGTCGTTTTTGCTGTCTAAGGTGACATACACACAGATTCTGAGGACTAGGACATGGACATCTTTGGGTGGGGGCCGTTAGGTTGTGTACATCTACTCCTGCCCCTGGGCTGCTGTGGACTTCGATGACTGGGCACACGCTCGCCCACTTGGAAGGCTGAGGGGAGGCTCTGAGGGGAGGCTCCGAGGGGAGCTCTGGCTGCTCCTGAGAGTCAAGTGAGTGGGACAACCATGGATGATGGCAGTGTGCTGTGTGTGGGTGTGCACGTGTGCACACGTGTTGATGTGTGTCAGAGACGTGGTGATCTGAGACTCTGAAAGCAGTAGGTACAGAAAATGGCCAGCCCCAGAGACAACAAGGAACAGGAGTTTGGTGGCATTCTCTCTTAAAATGGCATAATAAAACGTGCATCTCAGATTCCCAAGACTCTTCATTGCCAAATCATTTCTCCACAGAAGCTCAAGAATTCAAGAATTCTCCCATCCTCATTTCACAGAGGTCTGAAGAAAACAAATTGCCTTCTGCTGTCCCCTGATTGACTGCTGTTTAACTGCATGGGGAGGCGAGGTTGGTGGTCTGTCAAGCAGCCTGACCAGGGCCTCTAAATATGGATTTGCTGATGAGCCCCAGAACCGCTGGGAGCCTTTGGAAACTGGCTCTTCCACTCCCTGTGTGGAAACATCTCTCCTCAACGCCCCTTCCTGAGCACACCTGGGGAAAGCCCCTGTGGAGGTACTCTGGGCCTGGCTGCCCATGGCCAGTAAATCACAGGGCACAATGAAGAGGCTCTGTGGAGGCCACTGGGGGCCTGGGAGGAGGGCCACAGTGCAGGAGGGGTGTGGGGAGCATCTGAGAGAGAAGGGAGCCATCTTCTTAACTCAGCTGCACTGCTCGGAAGGGGATCTGGGCCACCACATCCAGGAGGCACCACTGAGATGGAGGAGACCCTGGAGGAGGGATAGGAGTCATCTCTGTGTGAAGCCCACACAACACAGCTCCTCCAGACCTGCCCTTCATGGCAGATGGGGTCCCCAGATGCTCTCTGTGAAAGGGGTACTGCAGGTTTCTTTGGGTGCATGAGATACCTGGTTGACCTGGCATTTCTAGAGAGAGGACAAAGACCACCCCCTGCCTCCCTGGGCTGTGTGAATTTCAAGAATGCTTCAGAGAAAACATCCAAATAATCCAGCTGATGGCCCAAACTGATCCAGGAGCTTGCAAGTTGGAGGGGGGACAATCTTCATTCTGCTCCAAATGAAATTAAATTTATCATGTTTCAGTTCTGAGGATTTTTGTCTGTTTTCCTACCTGTGATTTTTTTCACATTTATTTCCTCCATTTACCTCTTGTTTTCCTCTCAATTTTATTTCTTAAATATCCCTCCCATCTGTCTTACCTTCCCTTCTTTTCCCTCCCTCATGTTCCATGATTTCCTCTCAACTCCTGAAAAATATCTCCTTTCCCAAGAGATTTCTCTTTCCTATTTCCAAACCATCCCCTAAATACATGTTTTAATAAGCTCCCAACACTGATCTCCTTACAAATCATTCTTTGCCATTTTGCAATTGCACCAGTGTCTTGGTTAAAATGAAAATTCCCCAGGGCATACAATAAATAATAAAAAGGAAAAACATAATCAAGAGGGTTATGATTCTAAGCAGAAGGAAATAATGTGAAGCAGTTGGACTATACTTTGCGGATTTCATGTTCAAAATGCAAAAACAAGGGGAAATGGTGGGCAGGAACCTGCGGGCTTCACAAGCCCTCAGATGTTCTGGAAATTCTATGCAGCAGCCTGTGTTGAGGGGACTGAATTTGGGAAAATAAATATCTTTTCTTACAAAGACCTTCCCTTTGTGAGATTCAGGAATCATTCTTGGAGGAGGAAGAAAGCCAACACAAAAGAAGGTTCATGCTACATTAACAAATATTAGGTGCCAGGCATTTGGTTCACCACACACCAGGCCTGCAAGGGACACAATGACAGCCCCTGCTCCCTTGGGCCTTGCAGACGGCAGAGTGGGGATGAAGAGCAGCAGCCTATAATGGTGACACAGGTATGACCGTAGACCGCAGCCCTGGCTGTGTCTGTGTGGCTTTGGACAAGTTGCTTAACCTCTCTGTGCTTCAATATGCTCATCTGCGAGATGGGGATAGTAAAAGAATCTCCTATTGTTTTGAGGAGGAAAAGAGATCATCTCTATAAAGACCTGAGCCCAGTGCCTGACACAGATGGGAACGCCATCATGAGAGTTAATAGGCCTCATGAACTAAAACATGAAGTCCTGTGGAGCCTGAGGCGAGAGACAGCCACTTGAGCAGGGATAAAGTGAGAGGGTACAGGGCATTAAATGGGATCCCAGACATTGTAGCTAAAGCGAGACCATGGAGCCCCAGCTTGAAGTCTAACCCAGAGCCCCGCCCCTGCAGGCAGGTGACTTCTCTGCAGCAGTGAGCAGCCCAGAAAGCGAGCCTCTGTGAGGTTTCACCTGGACAGAGGGGGCTCCTCTGACCAGGTGCCTTCCTTAGGGGGTCAGAAAGACACTTCTCCCCAACATTGCTACTCCTGGTATTTGGTATTCTATTCCGCAGGTGAGAAACTGAGGCCTGGAGGACAGCGACTGGCCCAAGGCCTTTCAAGGAGGCCAAGGCAGCAAGATAAACAGACACCTTCCCATTGACTGGGGAGCTGTGAACACACCTGTCACAATAGGAAGTGGCAGGAGCCTCCTGAGGAGCTTAGGACACTACTGTATAGCAGCAGGAACGCCTGGCCCTCTTGGAGGACACGGAGCACCGAGCACGCATAGGTGTGCTCCCCCAAGTTTTGATCGTCTTGTCTCCCAGTCAAGTGAGGTCCAGCACAGACTGCCGTTACCTTAGGAAACAGAAGAACTGGGCCCTGGCTGACCATGAGCCAGCAGTGGGCCTTGGACAAGTCACTTCTGGTCCTCAGACCTGAGTTTATTCAGGATTAGCTTGGGTTAGAATCAAGATCTCAGACTCATCGATCCAGCTAGCAGGGTGCTGCCTCCCTCTCTGCTTCCTCTACCCCTCTGCCTCTTTCCCTTGCCCTTGAACACCTTTAACGGACCAACTTGCCCTCTCCAATCATCATAGGCTCTGCTATCCCAAATTGTCTTGTAACTGTCACCATCACTCACTGCCCACCTGCCTCCCAAATACATTTGATTTTGCAACGCCAGACATGATTTCTTCCAGGGCTTTGTGACTCAAAGTGCAGTCTGTGGACCGCTGGCACCCAGCATTCCCTGGGAGCTTGCTGGAAATGCAGAATCCCAGGCCCTGCCCCAGACACGCTGAAACGGAACGTCTATTTTAACAGATTGGTGTGCACATTCAACTGTGAGAAGTGCCAGGTAGCCCAGGGGACCTCCTCTGAGATCCTTTGCAGCCAACCCCATGTCTTCTCTGCTTCTCAGAGCAGCACCCCCAGCACACTGGGCACCACCCAGGCTCCACCCCCCAAAAGGGACCATTCTGGACATGGAGAATTGGAGAGCTTCCACTGGACTACAAGAGCACTTTCACGAATTCTTTTATACAGATGGTCTTAGCCTAGTCTTCAGAAAGTTCCCTTTATAGATTCAGCACCTCAAAGATGAGCAGTTCAGCACCTATGGTAATCATAGGGTTGGTACCCTCATGGAAAACTGGGGAAGCTGGAGAGAAATGCAGACGTGGCAAATTTTAATCCTGCCGAAACATAATCAGCTTTTGCTTCTGCAGCAATTAGCATAATATTACCGATAATGTTTTACATGGCAATTTTGCTGTAAACATTTGTGCTAATTTGCCATGACCTAATTATTTTATGACATATAATTACAAAGTATTTTTCAAGTTGAATATTTTTGTTTTACGTTTTTATAATCTTTTTCTAGGAAAAAAAAAAGTAAAAATTAGCACTCCCCCAACTTGAAATATAGTTCTCTCTTAGCTGTTGTTTGTGACACCTTCCTTTGCTAAATAGGAGGAATCCCCTAGTGCTGGAACGCTGATGATCATGCATTTACTTGTGACTAATTTGAGTTGGGCGTCACTGAATCTGCCTGCTCCATTATTACACTGCGAGACTGTCGACTCGACACTCCCAGCCTCCTACTAATACCCACTCCCTCCCAAACACACGCACACTCTGCACCGGGCAGGGGGAAGGCAGCAAGTGCTTACAATGAGAAAAAGGAGGTGGGGTTTCATTTTTAATGAATGTGAATGTTTTGGCTAAGAGGAGAGCATAAACATTGCATTATCTTCCCTCAAATAGATTCTTCCTAGCAAAGTCTTAACTGCTTCTCCAAATCCTCAAGATGTTAAGTGAGCAGCCCGGCCATCCCTGAGTTCTGGGGAGAAAGGGGATGTTGCTCTGGTCTCTGGCACGACACTCCCTATATCAACTCAGCCTCTCCAGAGCAGGTCTGACTAATTGCAGGTCCCTGGACCCTCCATGGACAGGAATAACTGTCTGACCCCAGACTCCTGGAATAGACTGAGGAGATGGCCAGCCAATGGAAGGTTGGCTGTGCCCACTGGGGCCATCCACGGAATCAGGTGCCCAGACAGGGTTCTGAGGCCAACCCAGAGAATGCCCTGGGCCTCACTCTCTAACCCTCCCTTGAAAGGAGTGAACTCTCAGAGAATGGGACCACAGAAGAGAGGCCCAGAGCCAGAAAGCAGGGAGGGTAAGGGTTTTAAACACCATGAAAACAGAAGGCAGCAGGACTAGGTAAGGGGTGACCATAGCAGGCATAGTCAGGAAGATGCACAGAGGTATGTCTGCAGAGGGGCTTCTCTAGGACAAACATCACCAACATGGGTTCATTTCATGCCCAGGTACAGTAGGTTAGAGATGGACTTTGTAGCTGGATTCAGATCCTGCCTTCACCATCTACTTGACATGTAAACTGGGGCAAATTCTTAACATCTTCAGCTGCCTCTTCTGAAAAATGGGAATAATGATAATGTTCCCTACACTCTAGGGTTTTTGCAAGGATTTAATGTTTTTAAAGCCTTTAGAACAAACACTATACAAGCGTTTCCAAAGTAAAATAAATTCCTCATTCTTACAGCTTTCCACCAAGAACAGCATCTTCGAGGACTAGGTCCCACCAGACTCCAAGAGGTGAGCAGCAATGTAAGTTAGGTTTAGTAATTATTGAACTGACGATCATTAAACATTTGTCGCAATAAATATTTTTTGATTGAATGGAGGGAACATTTATAGAGCACATACTCTGTGTTAGGCCCTGGCTGAGTCCTAGGGGAATACAAAGATGAATAAACAAAGCTGCAGCCTTGAAGAACCCACAGTCAGCAGAAGTAGGCATGCAAACCAATAATAGTTGCCCATAAAAAGGCAAAACTAATGTGCACAAATTACAGACGAGGTAACAAGACTAGCAATCTACAACTTCCTTGTTACTAGTCATATTTGTAACCCCAGATTTAGTGAACTTCTAAGTTTTTATCAGTTTTATTAAGGTATATTTTATTATTCATAAAATTCACCAGTTTTAAGTGGACTACATAATCAAACCTAACAAACATACACAGTCACATAAACACATTACAACCACAATACAGAACATTTGCATCACCCCAAAGGGTCCCTTCACTCCTTCAGAGTCTCCTTTCCTAGTCCCCAGACCCTAGCACCCTCCGATCTGTTTTGTCACTATAGCTTTGCTTTTTCTACAATTTTCTGTAAGTTGGATCACACATTTTATACCTTTTGTATCTGGCTTCTTTCACACGGCACAATGTTTGAGATTCATCCATGCTATTGTATGTATGAGTAGTCTGTTCCTTTTTATTGCTGAGTAGAATTCCATTATATGGATGCACCACAATATCCATTCACCAGTGATAGATATGTAGGTTGTTTCCAACTTGGGGCTATTACAGAGAAACATTCACATAAAAGTCTTTGTCTTGATATATGATTTCATTTCTTTTGGATAAATACCTAGCAGTGGGATTTCTGGGTCATATTTTGAGTGTTTGTTAATTTTCTAAGAAACTGCCAAACTGTTTTCCTAGTGGCTGCACTACTTTGCAAGCCCATAAGCAATGAATAAGAGCTCTGGTTGCTCCATACCCTCACCACTCTTGGTAGTTCATTCTTCTCATTGCAGCCATTATAACACATGTGCAGTGATAGCTCTTTGTGGCTTTAACTTAAGAATGGAGGCTGGGGTCAGATCAGTTACTGATTGTGCTCAGAATGCTTTTCACATACTTCTTCAGTAAAATATCTGTTCAAATACTGTGTCCGTTATTAAGTCAGGTTATTTGTCTTCTTATTATTAAGTGGTAAAAATTCTTTATATGTTCTTGATAAAAGCATTTCACCAAATATCAAACATCAGTTTCACAACTATTTTCTCCTACTCCATGGCTTGCCTATTCACATTTGAGTTTCTAAGAAAAAAAGTTTTTAACGTTGGCGAGTTTCAATTTAACTTTATGATTTGTGCTTTTTGTGCCATAATGTAACCATGGGCTACAGACAGTTTTCTTCTAAAGGTTTTGTTGTTTTAGCTCTTACATTTAGGTCTCTGGTATATCGCAAATTAATGTTTATTTATTGTCTGAGATCCAAGATTCATCATTTTGCATATGGATATCCAGGACTATTTGTTAAAAAGACTACACTTCCTCCATTGAATTACCTTGGCATCTTTGTTGACAACCAGTTGACTATATATATGTAGAATTCTTTCTAGACTCTTCTGTTTCATTGATCTATATGTCTATCCCTATATCAATACCCCACTGTCTTGATTACTATAGCTTTATATAGTAAGGGCTGTATATATATATATATATTATATATATACTATATATAATATATATATATAACAAGTTTTGAAATCAAGTAATATAAGTCCTCCAATTGTATTCCCTTTCAAAATGTTTTGATTATACTAGGTCCTTTGCCTTTCCATATAAATTTTAGAAACAGCTTGTCAATCTCAACAAATGGCCTGTTGGCATTTTGATTAGGATTGTGTTGAATCTATAGGTCAATTTGGGGATAACTGACATCTTAATATTGCATGCTTTGGCTCATGAATATGATTATTATCATAACTTGTAATGACTTCATAACAAGACGATAATATAACTTACTTAACCATTCCCTACTCTTGAGTCTTTGTATTGTTTTCAGGTTTTCACTCTTTTTAAAAAATTTTTAAAGTTTATTTCTTTAATTTGGGAGAGAGAAAAAAAGAGAGCACAATCAGGGGAGGGGCAGAGAGAGAGGGAGAGAGATAGAATCCTAAGCAGGCTCTGTACTATCAGCATAGAGCCCAATGTGGGGCTTGAACTCATGAACTGTGAGATCATGACAGGAGCTGAAACCAAGAGTCATATTCTTAGTCGACTGAGCCACCCAGGAACCCCAGGTTTTCACTCTTTTAATAATGCTTAGTTGATACTGTGTTAAGTGAAAGAAGTAGGATACAAACTGCATAAAGGCTATAATTACAAATACATACACACATATACATACACATTAAATAGACACAGAGATAAAATAGAAGGAAGCAAGACAAATTGAAAATATCGTATTGATTTTTTGCCTCTCTTCTTTCTAAATGTACTATGACATGAGTATGCAATTCACAATGGAATGAGGAAGTAGCTTCCAGCTATTTCAGGTAGTAGAGGTTAGAGACTGCATGACAAAAAGGTGGCATCTGAGCACAATCTAGGAGGATATAGTTTTCCAGTACCTGGCAGGAGAAGAGGAAGGGGAAATGCCAGGCCAAATGAATAACATGAACAAGGCTCAATGGTGAACATGAAATACAGCATCATGTTCAGGGAACCTGGTAATTCTGTATAGCTAGAGCAAAGCAGGATAGAGATAAGGAGGCTGGGCTCAGACCATGAAGAGATCAGATTATGAAGTTTCCCACATGCGAATACAAGGACTTTGAATTTTATTGTATTAAGCACTGAGGAACCACCAAAGTGTTTTAGGCCTGGGCAATGAGCCTACAAGACTTATATCTTAGAATAATCACTCAGTGAACAGCAAGGTGGAGAGGCAAGGAAGACTGAGTTCTGTGGCACTGTGGCCAGTTAGAGATTCTTGCAGAAACACAGGTGCAAGATGAGAGGTTTCTGAGCTCTGGAAGTGACCATGGAGATGAACACAGGTGGGCAGACCCTGCAAATGGCCGGATGTGGGGGTAAAAGACAAAGTAGAGATTTTTGCCATTCACTAAAATGAGGAGACTGGGAGTGAGGTAAGGGCAGGTTTAGGGGTCAGAAATTCAAGATTATTCAATATTAACTTGAGATAGCTGTTAGACATTCAAGTGCAAATGTCAAGTAGGCAGTTGGATATTTGAATCTGTGGCTCAGAAAAGAAGTTTAGGCTTAGTGTGGAAATGTATGACTCCTTAGCATAAAACTGTTATTTATATTCCAGGGACTGGCTTGGCTCTGTTCTGATTACCTATTGCTATATAATAAACCACTCACAATTTAGTGGTGTAAAACAAAAAAAGTTATTTTACATGCTGAATCCTGTGAGACAGGAATTCAGGCAGGGCATAGCAGGAATGGCTTGCCTCTGCCCCTTAATGTCTAAATGGGCAACCTTGTTCCCTAAATGCAAAGAATGTTCTGAGAAAACATGGGGGTACAGGAAAGCATAATTGCATAGTGTTCAAGAAGGCACAGAGGGAGGAATTGAGAGAGAGGCGGAGATGTTGGGTCTGATTGGGAGATATACAAAACAGCTCGGCAATGAGAATATGGGAGATTATGGATGCCCTGGAAGGTTTGGTTTTTGCCAGTGACTGCTGTAACCAGGGATGTGTGGAACAGCAGAACTTCAGGGGATGATACTGATGGTTCTTGAAGGGGAACAGATAACAATTTTTGCTGTGACCCAAGTGCATCTCACAGTGATATACAGAAAGGCAGCTCCCCAAGGTCTGGTCCAATGCACTGTGTATCTGGGAGACAGAAATCTGGGTGGTTCCCTGAAGCTACTAAGGGTCATAGGAAGAGACTAAATGAATGAGATTCCTCAACTAATCATAGAGTATAGGGCAGAGACAGGTATAGAATGGAGGTGGGATAGGATGAGAATATCCTGGAAGGGTGGGATAGAATAGTTCCACTGAGTGGAAATGAAGATGGGATGGAGGTGGACTATGAGGTAGCAAAGGCGGGATGTAATTCCTGTGTGTGGACCTAGGTCTATTAGCAGACAATTTCCAATGGATGGGAATTGGTTATCCATCCTCAGAGAAGCCAGTGTGGAGGCTGGGGTGGGGGGTGGGGGGTGACCAAATGCTAGTTTGTGTACTGGTGCTAGTTTATTTCAAAGTTTTTGGCCCACCAAAGAGAAGTCCTGATAAACAAAGCATGTTTTCAGTTGAGACCTCCAATATGCTCTGCCCCAGGATTAAGGCAAATGAGAATAGATGAGCCCTCCAAAGCATGAAACCAAGTTTTGAAACATTTTTATGCATTATAAGATTGAGGTTACCTGCCCTTAACTACTGGACAAGAGAAAATTGAATCTTCTGTGGAGGAAAATAATATCAAACAGAATCTCTACAATTTGTACAGAAAGACAATGTTTGCCATACATCGTCCAGTATTCCATAAAATATAATCAAGCATGACAAGCGTTGGTATGAAATTACCAAAACCAGAAGAGAAAAAAAAAAATGGAAACAAACCTACAAATGAACATTTTGAAATTATCAGATTCAGGTTTTAAAACAACTAGTTGTTAATATTTTCAAGAAAATAGAGAATGGAGAATTTTATCAGAATCTTATCAGAATCTATAGAAGGGAATCAAACGGAAAATTAAAAACTGACAGATACAATGACAAAAATGAATAATTAAATGAATATTTAATTATTTAATATTTAGTAAAAATGACTTTAACAGCAGACCAGACACAGCAAAAGAAAGGATTAATGAACTGGAAATAGCAGGACAATAAAAATATACAAAGAGAAACAGAGAGAAAAAAGGATGGTAAATATAGAAGAGAGTACATACAGTATACAGGACAAGTTTAAAAGGTCTAACATGTGTATAACTGAGATCTGAAAAGAAAAAGAAAAGAGAGAATGATACCAAAGCAATATTGAAAGAAAAAATGGCCAAAACTGATTAAAAGACATCAGTCCACTGATTTAAGAATCTCTATAAACCGCAGACAGGTTAAATATACATAAAAGCATGCCTATGCACAAAATAGGAAAGTTTTCACAATTAAAATGAAAAGAAAATCTGGGAAAACAATCAGAGATAAACAACCCAATAAAACTGGCAGATTACTCTTAATGGAAATGATGGAAAAGGAAGACTGAAAAATCATCTTTAACATCATGAAAGAAAAGATTCAACCCAGGATTATATCTACCCAACAAATATAACCTTCAAAAATAAAACAAAATAAAGACATTTAAGACTGTTAGAAGCAAGCAATTTTCATTAGGTGGCTCACTTTAAAAGAAATAAATGCTAAATGAAGTTCTATAGCAGAAGGAAAATGACCTCATATAGAAACAGGAAAAATAGAGATGAGTAAAGAGAATCCAAAAGAATAAATATGTAGGTAAAACAAAATGAATAGTGACTGGAAAAATAATAAATCTTGGACAGGTTGAGTGTGACAGTAGAATTAAAATGTATCTTTGTGGAAAGTGACAACCTGAATCTAACATTGATGTGGAAAGGCAAAGAGCCAGAAAGAGCCAAGACAAAAAATTAGAGTACTTCCACTACTAAACTAAATAGCAAGATTTTTAGAAAGCCGATACATGTAAGACTGTGTGGCATGCTACCTATATGCATAATTGGGTCAATAGTACAAAATAGTCTATAAACAAATTTGTTTATATTTAGTCACCTAATTTATGACAAAGGTGTGACTGTGGTTTACATGGGGGAAATTGTGGTCTTTTAATGTAATATCGCCAGGCCAACTGAATATCCCTTTAGGGGTAAAAAAGAATCTTGAACCCAATTCACACCATTTACAAAAAAAAAAAAAAAAATCAGTTCCAGATGGATCACAGATCTAAATCTGAAAAGTAAAACAATAACACTTTAGGGAAGATAACATAGGAGAACATATCCATGACCTTGAGGCAGGAAAATATGTCCTAAACACTAAACATGAAGGAAAAGGTTGATAAATTTGACTTCATTACAACTAAATACTTCTGCTCATTTAAATATACTATAATGTGAGAGGCAAGTCTGAGTGGGAGAAAGTATTTCCAATATGCTTATTTGATATGTGTAGGTATATCAAATATATACTATATATGTATACTTATATCACATATCTTACATCTGTAAAAACATATTTACAAATTAATTTTTTTAAAGACAGACCACGCAACAAAAAGTAAGCAACAAACTTGAATAGGATGATCAGTATTGAAGTGGCTAACAAACATGGAAAGTTTATAATATTCTTTTCAATGAAAAAGTTTATAATGGTGGATAGTAAAATACAAATTGAATCACAAAAGCTGCAATTACATACTCGCCAGAATGGCTAAAATGACAAGGACTGACAAAATATTGGCAAGGAGGTAAATCAACTGGAACTTTCACAAACAACTGTTGGAAGTAGAAATTGATACAACCACTTTGCAGAAATGCTTGTCAATATCTACTGAAGCTGCATATATGCATGCCCTACAACCAGCAATTTCCCATTAACGAATCCAACAGAAATGGGTTCAATGGATACAACATTCAATAAATGACTGGGAGAGAGCATAAGAGAAGCTTCTAGAGTGCTGATAATATATATATCATAGTGGTGGATGATTGAATGCATTTGCTTTGTAAAAATTGATCAGCTGTATACTTGTACTTTTTCCTTACTATATTTTGTAAGTTATACTTCAAAAAAGTTTTACTTAGAAAGCAAGAACTAGCGGCCTAAGTATTATGCCTGTTAGAAACAACAAAACAGTGGCACCTGGGTGGCTCACTGGTTGAGCATCTGACTCTTGATTTTGCTCAGGTAGTAATCTCATAGTTGTGGGATCTAGCCCCATGTTGGGCTACACACTGGGTGTGGAGCTTGCTTGGGATTCTCTGTCTCTCTGCCCCTCTTCCCTGCTCATGCTCTCTCTCAAAAAAAAAAAAAAGTTAAAAAATTACTGGCCTATGAAATTCAGATATCTAGAAGGTAGAGAGATTGAATAAAAGAGAGAATCTAGAAACAGTCATTCCTATTTAGTCACTTGATTTATGCTGAAGTAGTGACTGTGACTTCTGCGTGGAAAATCATGGTTTTCAATTAAAATTGCAAGGTTGGGTCAAACATAGGATGAAACTTGGGGCCAGAGCTTTTCTCAGGTTGACTAACTAACTTCAAGATGCTCTTCAAGATGCTGAGTCTCTGAAATCTCAATCTATAAGCCCTCTCATAGAAGGCAGGGTTGTCAAGAGGTTGTTCTAACTCGGTAACAGATGATGGCCAATGCCTGTGTCAATGTGCAGAGACATTTTGATTCCCTGCTGTCTTCTCTGCTGCTATTGGCTGTAGTTTCTTTACCAGCAAGCCCCTTGGTTAAAACCTTAAGAAAGGTCATCATCTCTCTTTGCCAGGGGTTAACTTGGCAGGTCTGAGTTCTGTCTAGGACACACTCCTGAGCCAGCACCATAGCTTCTGGAGCAAAGCAGAGAGTAGTGCTATTTGTATGGATAATGAAAGCATCATGTGATTTCTAAAAAAAGGAAGATGCAGACTAAGAATGGGATTTCCTATTACCAAAGCAGTTGCAAATCAGAAACCATATGCCTAGGTGGCTTAGTCAGGTGAGCTTCTGACTCTTGACTTCAGCTCAGGTCATGATCTCATGGTTAGTGAAATCAAGCCCCACATCAGGCTCCACACTGACAGCACAGAGTTTGCTTGGAATTCTCTCTCTCTCTCTCTCTCTCTCTCTCTCTCTCTCTCCTGCTCTTTTCTCAATTTTAAAACTGACCCCCAAATAATCAGGCAGCTGGCAGATCCTGAAAGTGAACCCCTCAGTTGAACAGATGCTGGAACCTGGTACTTAAGCATGAGACTGGTGCATCAGCATTATGGGGCTACTCCAGGGAAGGCAGGCCCAGAGAAGCAGGATGCCATGGTGACAGAGAAGCACCTAAAGCACAGCTGTAGGACTGTATGTTCTCATTTCTCTCAGTTAAAGGGCTGTTTCATTGGAGTCATCTAGAAGAGTCCTTCAATAATGAACTGTAAAACCTATGCTATTGTTCTATGCACATATCTAGATGGCTTCCAGGCTAGGTGTTCAGGGGTTTTACCAAGTCTCTCATAAGAAATCGGCTGTTCTCTTAACACCTACTCTCTTGCTTTCCCAGCATTCTTTCCTGCTACAATACCCTCCCCCTACTCACTCACCAGCTATAAAAACCTTATTCCTTACTTCTCAGACCAAGTGAAATGCCACCTCATTCCAAAGCTTTCCTCAATCTTTATTTGACATAATTATGTCACTACACTGTTTAAAATCCTCCAGTGTCTCTTTGTTGCCTTCACAATGCTGTCCAAGCTCTCCTGAACCCCATAATGCTGTTTATTCTCTAACACATTGTTAACCTTGATGACTTTTCATCATAGCTACTATTTGTGTACAGTCTTTCCCTCTTATAGCTTTGTCTCTACGAGGACAGAAGCCTCTCTGATCCCCCTCTTCTCCACATGACCTTGCTTGGGGCTTGGCACACAGGAGACAACATTGACCAACTAAATGAACAACAGGCAATAAGTTAGATGCATTCACATAGAAAGCTGCAAGGGACATGGCGGATTCATCCTAGATTCTTTCCAAGCGGGTACCCAAAATCCAGTATCAGCTTTTCCTAGAAGCATAATTCTATAAAACTCCAAGTTAGAAAGGGACCCCAAAGATTACTACTTCTAGAGAGGGAGGGGCGAAGATGGCAGAATAGAATGCAAGGTTTTTTTGTGTCTCTTGTCCCTGAAATACAGCCAGATCAACACTAAACCATCCTGCACACCTAGAAAACTGATTTGAGGATTAGCACAACAACCTGCACAACCTGAACCACAGAACTCAGCAGGTATGTGGTGCGGAGAAGTGAACTGGGGGAGAGAGAAGCCACAGAGGGCAGGGAGCTGTTTTTGCTTGCCAAGAGAGGATGGAGACCGCGGCGGAGGGGGCTGGGAGGAGGAAGTACTGGAAAGCATCCCCCTCTCCTGAAAGCAGCTGGGGAGAAAAGAAAGAGTACACAAGGGACCGAACAAAAAAAAAGGAGAAAGGAGATGGTTTAAATTCCGTTAAGACTCTATAAACAGGGGGAACGCAGAGTCTGAAACTCCGCAGCTCAATACCTGGCGGTGCTGTGGTGGGAAGGGCGAATCCCCAGGAGCAGAGAGTGAAGTCCGAGGGGTCCGTGGGCCACATGGGGAGTGGCAGTTCGCCTGCTGGGAGGACATTTGGTAGAGGCTGTGGGTGGCTGCAGCAGGTCCCAGCACACCCTGGAGAACAACCACATTCGCTGGTGTTTAACAAGGACGTTAAGGGGGAAGCCTGGTGCCAGATGTGTCCTGTGATTTTTCCATAATCCTGAAACGTTGCTGCTACCACATTGCATGAACTTTTTCTGGGGCAGGCAGTCACCAAGCCGCAGTTTCTGAGTATCAGCAGCAGCAAGATCCCATGAATGTTCCTGGGGGTGGGCAGGCACCCGGCCATTGCCCGTGAGACCCTCCCCCAGAAGGTCTGAGCAGGTCAAAGCTGCAGTCCCTCAGAAGTGAGGGGTCGGGAAACACAGCCGCATCTGAGATTAAATTCAGGAGGGAGGTGCCGCCTGGCAACCTCACGGCTTGGTCACCAATACTGTAAAAGCAGTGAGTGGACAGAAGCCGGAGACAAGGGATGGGTGCGTGATTGCTGGCCGGGGAGAACAGAATTCCCATAATAGAGACTGGATAGGTGGGTGACGCCATTTTAGCTTCTTCCGCGAATGCGCGTACCTGCCCACACGTGCCATAGCAATCTACCCCAGTAAGCTTAAGCAGCGCCATCTAGTGGAGAACGGAGCCGTTACACTAAGCCGCGCCCAAATGGCCAGCCTCGCTCTTCAAGAACACCACAAGCCTCTACACCTGCTTAGTTTGCGGACTGTAAAGTTGACTTCTAAGGGAAACCCCTGTAATTTCAACTGATTTTTCAGTCTGTTTGTTGGTCCATTTATTCAATTTTTTTTCTTTTCTTTACTTTTCTTTTCTTTTCTTTTCTTATTCCTGAATACAGAAAGAGAGAAAAATTTATTTTTATTTTCAATTTATATTAAATATATTTTTCTTTAATTTTTTTCTACTACATTCCTTACATTTTTGTAAATTTTTCCAATTCTATTTTACATCCATCATTTCATTTTATTCTATTTAATTATATTCATATCTTCAAATTTTCTTTTTTTTTCTTATCTTTTCCTTTTTTCTCTAATCTAACAAGCTCCTTTCAACAAACAGACCAAAACACACCTAGGGTCTAGGATCATTTATTTGATTTTCTTTGTGTGTGTTGTTTTTAATTTTTCAATTTTAATTTTTTTACCTTATTAATTCCTTTTCTTCCTTCAAAAGGACAAAATTAAGGAATTCACCCCAAAAGAAAGAATAGGAAGGAATGATAACCAGGGACGTAATCAACACAGATACAAGCAAGATGTCTGAACCAGAATTTAGAATCAC
This sequence comes from Panthera uncia, assembly GCF_023721935.1. Lineage (NCBI taxonomy): Eukaryota > Metazoa > Chordata > Mammalia > Carnivora > Felidae > Panthera > Panthera uncia. The sequence goes on along the minus strand of NC_064810.1, from coordinate 124,673,896 downwards.
AA